>NW_028122740.1:0-126736 GCF_965194805.1 Balaenoptera borealis | reverse complement strand
TAGCACAATAGTAAAGCAAGAAGACACTGATTTTCTGAGACAAACCTCTTGTACAAAATAAATTGAGAGATAATAAATCTCTATATAAAAATGATTGTACACACACACACTTATATGCCCACAAACACATATTTACCTTTCATTTTAAAGAAATCACTAGGAAAATAAGGGTTGAAGGAAAAGTTCCTTGCTCCTTTACAAGGTAGGCAAATCAACATAGGGTAAAAATCATACCCCAAGTCACCTATTCTATTTTGGAAGAGTAAAACCAAAAGAGATGAAGAATCAGTTTTATCTTGGGGAAGTTGTTTCTGATTTTAAAATGTAAGCACGATACACATGATGATAAAATGGACTTCTCAACTCAGAATAAATGAACTTTTGTGAGAGTACATAACGCTAAAGTAATGATAATGAAGTAATTCAAATAAAGGGAAGGTTGGTGTGTGAGATGTCTCCAAAATTTTTCATAATATTTGGTTTTCCCTTTACTTAGGACTTCTTTTAAACAAGGCGAAAACTTAAGGTTTTCTGGCCTGTTTTGAACAAGTTGTTATGAATTTTAGCATCTCATCTTTAAATCTCTATTCTTGAACTCCAAATGTTTCCCTCGATTACAGTGTACAGTAATAAACAACTGCTACTCTCTGCTTGTTCCCACCCACTTGTACAAGTAAGTCTGTAGTATTTCAGGACCTCTGATTTGGTTTTCAAGAGGCTTTTTCTTGTCACTGGCTCTCCTCCATTTCTGCTGACCCAGGCTTCCAAGAGTGTGAGGGATAATGGGATACACTCTCCGAAGAGTTTGATGCCTCTCTTTTTATTTGTTTTGCTCATCACTGTATTAAAAACATAAAATTCTAACTGAGTAAATTTGAAGATCGAATTGGCTTTATTCAGTGATTTATGAATCGGGCAGCATCCCATTGAGCAAGTAGAAAGGAGCTCTGCGGAGCTGTAAAAAATGCAAGAACTTTACAGGCAGGAGGGGGCAGAAAAGGGAAGTTTCTAGCTAAGAGTGGATTGTTTCAGGCAGGGTCACCTTCCTCTTGGGGGAAGGTGGGTGGGGGGGGTCACCCCTCTAGTGCTGACCAGGTGATTCCAGATCTATTGGTGAAAGGTCCCATTCCTGAGAGAGGCTGAAACTGCAATTAGGTTAGCTGTTAAGTCTTGGTTTGCTGACGTGGGACTTAGCACAAGTGACTCCATTTGGGGTTTGTTGTTTTTTTTACTAACAACTGTATCTCATTCCTAGCGCTTAACCCCAGTACCTAGATACTTGCTGGTGAATGGATGACCAGACCAGTGAATTCAGAATTTCAGAGAAGTTCTTTATAATGAGAGACAGGCAGAGAAATGGCAGTTCTACCACCCAGTAAGTTTTGAACTCTTGCAAGTCTGATGCCCAAATCAAGCGTGGGAACGTGAACAGTGAGACTGAGTGAAAACACAGCAGTTCTTTGTGTTTCTGTTAGAGAAACACTGGTGGGAGACAGAGGACAAAGGAAGGAGACACAGGACCGGAGTGACCTCAGCTGGGGGCGGGGTTTCACAGTGTTGGGTGCTGCAGAGAGGTAGTCAGCAGGAGCAGGGGCTGTGTACGTCATCAGAGGCATGTTTTATTTTATTTTTTTGTTTTTATTGACGTATAGTTGATTTACAATCTTGTGCCAATCTGCTGTATGGCAAAGTGACTCAGTTATACGCATATAGACATTCTTTTTTAATATTCTTTTCCATTACAGTTTTATCACAGGATATTGACTCTAGTTCCCTGTGCTGTAGAGTAGGACCTTGTTGTTTATCCCTCCTATATATAATAGTTTACATCTGCTAATGCCACACTCCCAGCCCTTCCCTCTCCCACCCCCCTCCTCCTTGGCAACCACAAGTCTGTTCTCTATGTCTGTGAGTCTGTTGCTGTTTCATAGATAGGTTCATTTGTGCCATACTTTAGATTCCACATGTAAGTGGTATCACATGGTATTTGTCTTTCTCTTTCTGACTTACTTCACTTAATAATCTCTAGTTGCATCCATGTTGCTGCAATCATCAGAGGCATTTTAGAAGAGGCTCTGCTTGCCATAGCTTCTGGCAGCGTTGCTTCCTACAGTGGAAAGAAGAATGTTGTTGATGGGAATTCCCAAAGTTAGGCTAAAGTGGGGGTGAAGTAACTTTTCTAGGTGAAGAGGTGATCTTTTTTTTTTTCTTTTTGATTTCTATGTGTGTTTTATTATATATTAGTCTCTTAAATCAAATAGAAGACAAAAAGTGGAGCTACAAACCAAAGTTACAAGAGTACTAGCTTTTCTCGTCGCCCGTCTGTCTACTTTTACCAGAGGTCTTTATTTCTTCATAAGGCTTTGAGCTACTTGTCCAGGGTCCTTGACTGCAACCTGAAGAACTCCCTGTGGCAGGCGGGTCTGGTGGTTAAGAACTCTCTCAACTCTTGATTAACTGGGAATGTCTTGATTTCTCCCTCATTTTCGAAGGAAAGTTTTGCTAGATATAGGATTCTTGGTTGACGGTTTCTTTCCTTCAACACTTCAAGTACATTGAGTCATGCCATCTGGCCTCCGAGGCTCCTGATGAGAAATCTGCTCAATGACCTTCCTGGCAAACCTTCTCTCAGCTTCATAGACTTTCATAATGTACCGTATCATGTCTTATGCAACAGAACATTTTGTATAGTATCGTGAAGTCAGTTAAGTTGTAACGTTATATATTTTTTTTAATTAGTTAATTTATTTTTGGCTGTGTTGGATCTTCGTTTCTGTGCGAGGGCTTTCTCTAGTTGCGGCAAGCGGGGGCCACTCTTCATCGCGGTGCGCGGGCCTCTCACTATCGCGGCCTCTCTTGTTGCGGAGCACAGGCTCCAGACGCGCAGGCTCAGCAATTGTGGCTCACGGGCCCAGTCGCTCCGCGGCCTGTGGGATCCTCCCAGACCAGGGCTCGAACCCGTGTCCCCTGCATCGACAGGCAGACTCTCAACCACTGCGCCACCAGGGAAGCCCAGTAACGTTATTTTGAGACCAGAATTTAAGGAAAAGGAATTGAACGTTTCAAGTGTAGACATTATGAGGTCTCTAAAATTATTACGCGTTTTCAAACTAGAAATAAAAAGGCCACTGAAGTATCCTGCAGATTTTTATTTATAACAAAGTGAATACCAATATCTAATAACACACGTAAAGAAAACTTTCTTTGGGATCCTTTTTCCTAAGTGTAAAGGGGCCTTGAACTCAAAAAGTGAGAAAACCACTGTGGTGTATCCCCAGCGGTGATGGGTCCATTTCTTGCTCTGACCTCAGAGTGCACCATTGTGATGTACTTCACAGAGCCCTATGAAAGAGAAAGGTGGGCCCAGGTTTTTGGTCCTTAGAGCCCAGGAAGCTGCTTTTGGTGACCTGACGGCCTTGGACCTACAGTTAGCTTGTGTTTTCCTTGTTTGTGCCATTTTGTTGATTTTCGTTTCTCTTTTCTCTACTCTTTTTTATTTGTGTCATTGTTCTTTGTACAGTTAGCATAGTGAGTATTGTTGGTATAGTTAATACTTGATTAGCATAGTTAGTGTAGTTAGTACTAGTTAGCGCTGTTGGTACAGTTAGTGTAGTTAGCGTTGTTAGTAGAGACAGCATACTTAGCCCTGTTAGTACAGTTAGCATTGTTAGTTAGCGTAGTTAGCGTTGCTCGGTAGTGCTGTCAGTCAGTGTAGTTAGCAGATCACCAGGATGCAGGGCCTCACAGCCAAATCTGCTGGCAAGAAGGCTCGTATTGATGACTTCCGGATCCTCCACACCATTGGTGAAGGCACCTTCGGTAAAGTGAAGTTGGCCTGGCACATTCTGACCGGGACACAGGTGGCTGTGAAGGTCATAAAGAAAAGGCGTCAGAGCTTCTCAAGTGTCCAGGCACTTTTCCGGGAAGTGTGCAGTCTGAAGGCTCTGAATCACCCCAATATTGTGAAACTGCTGGGGGTGATTGACACAGAGGAGACATTTTTCGTGGTGATGGAGTACCTCAGTGGGGGGGACATGTACCGCTATTTGAAGATCCATGGCCGTATGACAGAGGCGGAGGCCCGAGGCCCGTTCCAGCAGCTGGTCTCCGCCCTGCAGCACTGCCACCGGAGGGGCATCGTGCACCGGGACCTGAAGCCACCGAGCCTCCTCTTTGATTCCAAGATGAATATCAAACTTACAGACTTTGGCCTCAGCAACAAGTGTGATGACATTTTCCAACTGGACACGAGCTGCGGCACACCCCCTTATGCTGCCCCGGAACTCTTCCTGGGGCAGAGCTCCAGCGGCCCTGCGGTGGACGTGTGGAGCCTGGGAGTAGTGCTGTACACCATGGTAACTGGGTCCCGGCCCTTTGTGGGAAAAGACTTCCAGGAGCTGCGGAAGCAAGTCCTACGAGGGCAATACCCCATCCCACCTTATCTGTCTTTGGAGATAAGGGATCTGTTACAAAAAATGATTGCCCTCAACCCCAGTGACAGAGGCACCTTACGTGACCTCATGAGGCATCCATGGGTCAACGTGGGCCAGAAGGAGCCACTCCAGCCACCCTGTGAAAAGGACCTGGAGGTGACAATGGTGAGGACTCCGGGCTTGACTTGCGACCAGATCCAGGACACTGGGACAGGCAGTGTGAGCTCCAAGAAACCCAAGGTGGAGGTCTCCATCATAACTCTGAAGCCCTTCTCTTGCGGGGACCTCTGTGGCAGTGAACTTGAGCCTTCGCCGAGCCCTGTGGTGTCCTCCCTGCAAACCAGGTGGCTCTACCACAGAAAAACTGTGCCGCTGCAGGAAGACCAGCAGGCAGGGCAGAAGACCGGTGAGTCTGCCTGTCCCCCACCCAGCCTGGAGGCGAGGACTGCCACCCCCAGCCCAGCCCCCCAGTGTGGCACTGGGACATCCACCTCCAGCAGCAGCAGCAGGATTGGAGCCCCAGAGGGAAGCAGCTGCCCCCTGGGTGTGTCCAACACTGGAAGGTCCTCCCACGCTGGGCAGCCTGAGAGTGTGTCCTCATCCACTGTCTCTGGCCAGAGCCAGAAAAAGCAAGGGGTGGCTGGGAGAATCTGGAACTTTATTTTGAAACATCTTTGTTGCAAGCTGCCCAGCATGAGGCGTCATAATAAAGTGAGCCCATGTGAACCCCATGGATGACCGAGGCAGGAAGGTCAGGCCGCCGCGCTCCCTGGGGCCCGGTGCAGGGGAAGAGGAGTGTGTTCTCTGCACGGCCTTCAGCAGCATCGTATCCAAGACCCTGGCCAGCTCAGAGGATGGTCCGGAGCAGCCCGGGCGACCGAAAGCGAGGCCACCGTGGCTGCAGGTCTGCCCCTCAACCCCCACCTGGGTGAAACTTGAGAGACTGGACTGTCATTCCTGGGGCACGTCTCCCCTCCCCTACTCTTCTGTCTTCCGTGTTGGTGGGGGAGGGGGATAGTTCTTGTTCCAAGAACTCCTTGGTTCTTCCAACTCTAGTTAATAAACTTGACGCTCCAGAGAGATGCATCACACTCTGCTTCGCGTCGTCCCTGCACAGAATTGGGGCTGTGCATTTTCCAGTGAGACAAGCGTGCAGCCATGGAGCGCTGGGAGGTAGTCAGAACGACTAAAGGGAAAAATGACCTAAGAGAATTAGCACAGTGACTCCCAACAGCAACAACTGCTGCCCTGCAGGGCAGAAATGCGGAAAGTGTGTATTCCCTTCCTGCACTACCATTCCCGAACATTTTCAGAAGGGCCGAGGGGAACTTTTGGTCCCTGCGGCCTGTGTTAATTACAACAGAGAGGCCCATTAATACACAAATTTATACACAAATCCATGTATACATGTATAGCCACTTAAGTTTTTAAACTCTTCATTGAAGTTATATAACTCATTGATTTTCACAAACTAAAAATAAGTAACTTGCACCCAGATCATGAAAGAAAATATTACCATGGTACCAGTGCCCCAGAAGTCCCCCTTTGCTCCTTTCTAGACAATAGCCACCCCACATATCCTGTCTTAAAATTGCAGAGAGCAGTTTCTGTAATGCTTATATTGTTAAAAATTGTACCGTACTATCTATCCTGTCTTATATCTGTGTTTATGAGATTTCATTTTTGTGATTTATCTGAATTTGTTCCAGTACTATGTAGGATTTCACTGTGTATGAAAATACAGTGAACTTTATTGGAAAGCAGTTTGGGAGCATATATAAAAGCTGAAGATATACATATTCTGTAACTGTGAAATCCCACTACTAATTATATATTGACCAGAAATGTACACATGTGTTCAACATGTATAGTTTGAAATTGGACATTGAAAAATAGCTCTTAGAATTTTGAGTAACCACATTCAAATTCATGATTATGATCTGTTTGTAATATCTCCTTTTGCCTAGATGTATTTATTTAAAAATTTTAAATTTTATTTGAACTTAAAAAAAAACCTAGTTTACCTATTTTTCTCATCCCTCCCCCCCCCCCCCCGCCCCACCTCTTAAAACCACCCATTTGTTCTCTGTATCTATGTTGATAGAAGGGCGCTCTTTCTATTGAAATATTAGAAATGTAGGAGAAAATTAGTGGTTTTATAGATTCGCTAAAGGGAAGGTGAAGGAATGACCTCCCGATGACTTCCTTGTATCAAAAAAAAAAAAAAAAAAAAAGTAAGGGCAACTTCATCAGTTGAAAATAAGGCAGAGAGATGATAGACTGGAGGTTTAGGGCTGAGGAAAAGATATGAGATAGTCATCATGGGTAGTTAATGAATGACTTCTTTAGGGAAATACAGGCTAGAAATGCCCAGTGATGTTACTCATTTGAGGCTGAAGAGCATGAATCTGTAGGAACATAACTTCATCCAGTTGTGAGAGATCTCAAGCAACACCAGGCTGCTTAGAAGTAAATGTGGGGTGTTAAATGGTTGGGTTCATCTAGATGTGCAATTATTCCACATGATGGGGATGAAGATTCATGATGGGAAACAGGGACCAGGAAATGAAAGTGTTTTATAACTCATTTATGTAAAAAATATATTAGGGAAAATCATATCATATACAATGAATGTCTTGATTATAAAACTGTGGGGATGTTGAACTGAAGGTGAGTTCTAGCATTATGAAGCTTTGTAGCGCTCTTCTGGATACACTCAGGAAAAGCAGGATGTTGCCACTTGTGGAAACTGCCTTGTTGTGAATCCATTCTGCTGTATTTCTAGCCACAATGAACCCATTTGCGGTGATACCAAGGACGCATTCAGTGCCTATAATTATTCACATCAAAATGATGCGAGATGGTGACAATTGATTTTCTGGGGGATTGCAGGTTTCGGTCATCCTGAGTTGTTGCTTCTCTTTGGTGTCTGAGGAAAATGTCTCCCCAGCGTGTGATGGGCAGACTTGTGATAGCTCCCACTATTCATGTCACCAGAAGCAGCAGTTGATGCATCATTTCCCAAGCTACTCCATTTGTTTATTTTAGAACTCTTAGTTGTAAGTCTGGAGATGCAAATGACGGAAGGAGTTGTTTTCTAATCCTCTCCCGTGTCCTTTCGGATGCCCCGGGGTGTGAGTTCAATCGTGGGGCCCAGGGAGGAACTTGAGTAGACGCTCCTTTATGAATCACTGACATGGTGTTGAGAGCTGTGTTCTTGAGTAGCTCTAGTTAAGTCAACCATCCGTTCACTAAGTCACCGGATAACTGCGTGTCACTTGTGACCGCAGGGAACTGATTGAAAGTAATAATAACTTCAAATATTTATAGCTATGAGCTAGGCCCTGTCCAGACACTTTATACATATCATGAAATTTAAGCCTTACAACAACCCTCTGCAGAATGTACTTTTATTATCTCCATTTTCCAGGGGAGGAAACTGAGGCTAAATAACTTGTCCAAAGTCAAAGAGGGAGAGGGAGACGGAGAAGGAGAGAGAGAGAGTTGGGATTCAAACCCGAGTCACATGGTCCCAGAGTCCTTGTTCTTACCCACTATGTTATACTACCTACCCCTGTGGATCCTTTTGTGTGCACCAAAGACTGAAGGCAGGGTTGGCTTAACTGTAACTTTTTATCCTGTTGGTCTTTTGTGATGCCCTCAGGGCTTAAGGGAAGAATAATTGAGTTGGAAAAAAACCCACCTGTGAGATTTCTTTTTTCACTCCTCATACAGAACACTTTACTTTGGACACTTCTGGTCACTAAACACGTGTGGTTTTTTTTTCCCCACAGCAAACAATTCTGCAACGCTGTCTCGGTGCCCTACCATTTAACTCAATTCTGACACTATCTACCTGGAGATGACATCAGATCCACAGGTTTAGGGCTCAGTCCCACCAGACTGCCCTCCATTTCAGATGCCAATCCCAAGTCTAGGTTGTCACCTGGACTTATTGGTTATAAGTTAGAGTTATGACCCTCTTTTTGGTTTCAGTTAATTTGCTGGAGTGGCTCACGGAGCTCAGGAAAACAGCTTATTTACATTTACCGATTTATTATAAAAGGTTATGATCGTAGATGAACACCCAGACGGAAGAGATGCATAGAGCAAGGTGGTGGGAAGGGGCATGGAGCTTCCACGCCCCCTTTGGGGTACCACACCCCGAGCACCTCATGTGTTCACCAGTCTGAAAGCTCTTTGAACCCAGTCCTTTTGGGGTTTAATGGAGCCTTTGTTACATAGGTGCCGTTGATTAAATCATTGGCCATTGGTTATTGTTTCAACCTCCAGCCTCTCCCCCTTTCGTGGAAACCTGGGGGTGGGACTGAAAGTTCCAACCTTGTATTCGCCCTCGGTTTTCCTGGCAATCAGTCCGCACCCTTAGGTGGGTTCCAAAAGTCACCTTGTTAACATAACAAAGGCATTTTTGTTGATCTCCTCACTGAGGAAATTCCAAGGGTTGTAGGAGCTCTGTGCGAGGTGGGGGGGGGGGGAAAGGGGACAAAGACCAAATGTATTTCTTATGATAAATCACAATAGCACAATAGTAAAGCAAGAAGACACTGATTTTCTGAGACAAACCTCTTGTACGAAATAAATTGAGAGATAATAAATCTCTATATAAAAATGATTGTACACACACACACTTATATGCCCACAAACACATATTTACCTTTCATTTTAAAGAAATCACTAGGAAAATAAGGGTTGAAGGAAAAGTTCCTTGCTCCTTTACAAGGTAGGCAAATCAACATAGGGTAAAAATCATACCCCAAGTCACCTATTCTATTTTGGAAGAGTAAAACCAAAAGAGATGAAGAATCAGTTTTATCTTGGGGAAGTTGTTTCTGATTTTAAAATGTAAGCACGATACACATGATGATAAAATGGACTTCTCAACTCAGAATAAATGAACTTTTGTGAGAGTACATAACGCTAAAGTAATGATAATGAGGTAATTCAAATAAAGGGAAGGTTGGTGTGTGAGATGTCTCCAAAATTTTTCATAATATTTGGTTTTCCCTTTACTTAGGACTTCTTTTAAACAAGGCGAAAACTTAAGGTTTTCTGGCCTGTTTTGAACAAGTTGTTATGAATTTTAGCATCTCATCTTTAAATCTCTATTCTTGAACTCCAAATGTTTCCCTCGATTACAGTGTACAGTAATAAACAACTGCTACTCTCTGCTTGTTCCCACCCACTTGTACAAGTAAGTCTGTAGTATTTCAGGACCTCTGATTTGGTTTTCAAGAGGCTTTTTCTTGTCACTGGCTCTCCTCCATTTCTGCTGACCCAGGCTTCCAAGAGTGTGAGGGATAATGGGATACACTCTCCGAAGAGTTTGATGCCTCTCTTTTTATTTGTTTTGCTCATCACTGTATTAAAAACATAAAATTCTAACTGAGTAAATTTGAAGATCGAATTGGCTTTATTCAGTGATTTATGAATCGGGCAGCATCCCATTGAGCAAGTAGAAAGGAGCTCTGCGGAGCTGTAAAAAATGCAAGAACTTTACAGGCAGGAGGGGGCAGAAAAGGGAAGTTTCTAGCTAAGAGTGGATTGTTTCAGGCAGGGTCACCTTCCTCTTGGGGGAAGGTGGGTGGGGGGGGTCACCCCTCTAGTGCTGACCAGGTGATTCCAGATCTATTGGTGAAAGGTCCCATTCCTGAGAGAGGCTGAAACTGCAATTAGGTTAGCTGTTAAGTCTTGGTTTGCTGACGTGGGACTTAGCACAAGTGACTCCATTTGGGGTTTGTTGTTTTTTTTACTAACAACTGTATCTCATTCCTAGCGCTTAACCCCAGTACCTAGATACTTGCTGGTGAATGGATGACCAGACCAGTGAATTCAGAATTTCAGAGAAGTTCTTTATAATGAGAGACAGGCAGAGAAATGGCAGTTCTACCACCCAGTAAGTTTTGAACTCTTGCAAGTCTGATGCCCAAATCAAGCGTGGGAACGTGAACAGTGAGACTGAGTGAAAACACAGCAGTTCTTTGTGTTTCTGTTAGAGAAACACTGGTGGGAGACAGAGGACAAAGGAAGGAGACACAGGACCGGAGTGACCTCAGCTGGGGGCGGGGTTTCACAGTGTTGGGTGCTGCAGAGAGGTAGTCAGCAGGAGCAGGGGCTGTGTACGTCATCAGAGGCATGTTTTATTTTATTTTTTTGTTTTTATTGACGTATAGTTGATTTACAATCTTGTGCCAATCTGCTGTATGGCAAAGTGACTCAGTTATACGCATATAGACATTCTTTTTTAATATTCTTTTCCATTACAGTTTTATCACAGGATATTGACTCTAGTTCCCTGTGCTGTAGAGTAGGACCTTGTTGTTTATCCCTCCTATATATAATAGTTTACATCTGCTAATGCCACACTCCCAGCCCTTCCCTCTCCCACCCCCCTCCTCCTTGGCAACCACAAGTCTGTTCTCTATGTCTGTGAGTCTGTTGCTGTTTCATAGATAGGTTCATTTGTGCCATACTTTAGATTCCACATGTAAGTGGTATCACATGGTATTTGTCTTTCTCTTTCTGACTTACTTCACTTAATAATCTCTAGTTGCATCCATGTTGCTGCAATCATCAGAGGCATTTTAGAAGAGGCTCTGCTTGCCATAGCTTCTGGCAGCGTTGCTTCCTACAGTGGAAAGAAGAATGTTGTTGATGGGAATTCCCAAAGTTAGGCTAAAGTGGGGGTGAAGTAACTTTTCTAGGTGAAGAGGTGATCTTTTTTTTTTTCTTTTTGATTTCTATGTGTGTTTTATTATATATTAGTCTCTTACATCAAATAGAAGACAAAAAGTGGAGCTACAAACCAAAGTTACAACAGTACTAGCTTTTCTCGTCGCCCGTCTGTCTACTTTTACCAGAGGTCTTTATTTCTTCATAAGGCTTTGAGCTACTTGTCCAGGGTCCTTGACTGCAACCTGAAGAACTCCCTGTGGCAGGCGGGTCTGGTGGTTAAGAACTCTCTCAACTCTTGATTAACTGGGAATGTCTTGATTTCTCCCTCATTTTCGAAGGAAAGTTTTGCTAGATATAGGATTCTTGGTTGACGGTTTCTTTCCTTCAACACTTCAAGTACATTGAGTCATGCCATCTGGCCTCCGAGGCTCCTGATGAGAAATCTGCTCAATGACCTTCCTGGCAAACCTTCTCTCAGCTTCATAGACTTTCATAATGTACCGTATCATGTCTTATGCAACAGAACATTTTGTATAGTATCGTGAAGTCAGTTAAGTTGTAACGTTATATATTTTTTTTAATTAATTTATTTTTGGCTGTGTTGGATCTTCGTTTCTGTGCGAGGGCTTTCTCTAGTTGCGGCAAGCGGGGGCCACTCTTCATCGCGGTGCGCGGGCCTCTCACTATCGCGGCCTCTCTTGTTGCGGAGCACAGGCTCCAGACGCGCAGGCTCAGCAATTGTGGCTCACGGGCCCAGTCGCTCCGCGGCCTGTGGGATCCTCCCAGACCAGGGCTCGAACCCGTGTCCCCTGCATCGACAGGCAGACTCTCAACCACTGCGCCACCAGGGAAGCCCAGTAACGTTATTTTGAGACCAGAATTTAAGGAAAAGGAATTGAACGTTTCAAGTGTAGTCATTATGAGGTCTCTAAAATTATTACGCGTTTTCAAACTAGAAATAAAAAGGCCACTGAAGTATCCTGCAGATTTTTATTTATAACAAAGTGAATACCAATATCTAATAACACACGTAAAGAAAACTTTCTTTGGGATCCTTTTTCCTAAGTGTAAAGGGGCCTTGAACTCAAAAAGTGAGAAAACCACTGTGGTGTATCCCCAGCGGTGATGGGTCCATTTCTTGCTCTGACCTCAGAGTGCACCATTGTGATGTACTTCACAGAGCCCTATGAAAGAGAAAGGTGGGCCCAGGTTTTTGGTCCTTAGAGCCCAGGAAGCTGCTTTTGGTGACCTGACGGCCTTGGACCTACAGTTAGCTTGTGTTTTCCTTGTTTGTGCCATTTTGTTGATTTTCGTTTCTCTTTTCTCTACTCTTTTTTATTTGTGTCATTGTTCTTTGTACAGTTAGCATAGTGAGTATTGTTGGTATAGTTAATACTTGATTAGCATAGTTAGTGTAGTTAGTACTAGTTAGCGCTGTTGGTACAGTTAGCGTAGTTAGCGTTGTTAGTAGAGACAGCATACTTAGCCCTGTTAGTACAGTTAGCATTGTTAGTTAGCGTAGTTAGCGTTGCTCGGTAGTGCTGTCAGTCAGTGTAGTTAGCAGATCACCAGGATGCAGGGCCTCACAGCCAAATCTGCTGGCAAGAAGGCTCGTATTGATGACTTCCGGATCCTCCACACCATTGGTGAAGGCACCTTCGGTAAAGTGAAGTTGGCCTGGCACATTCTGACCGGGACACAGGTGGCTGTGAAGGTCATAAAGAAAAGGCGTCAGAGCTTCTCAAGTGTCCAGGCACTTTTCCGGGAAGTGTGCAGTCTGAAGGCTCTGAATCACCCCAATATTGTGAAACTGCTGGGGGTGATTGACACAGAGGAGACATTTTTCGTGGTGATGGAGTACCTCAGTGGGGGGGACATGTACCGCTATTTGAAGATCCATGGCCGTATGACAGAGGCGGAGGCCCGAGGCCCGTTCCAGCAGCTGGTCTCCGCCCTGCAGCACTGCCACCGGAGGGGCATCGTGCACCGGGACCTGAAGCCACCGAGCCTCCTCTTTGATTCCAAGATGAATATCAAACTTACAGACTTTGGCCTCAGCAACAAGTGTGATGACATTTTCCAACTGGACACGAGCTGCGGCACACCCCCTTATGCTGCCCCGGAACTCTTCCTGGGGCAGAGCTCCAGCGGCCCTGCGGTGGACGTGTGGAGCCTGGGAGTAGTGCTGTACACCATGGTAACTGGGTCCCGGCCCTTTGTGGGAAAAGACTTCCAGGAGCTGCGGAAGCAAGTCCTACGAGGGCAATACCCCATCCCACCTTATCTGTCTTTGGAGATAAGGGATCTGTTACAAAAAATGATTGCCCTCAACCCCAGTGACAGAGGCACCTTACGTGACCTCATGAGGCATCCATGGGTCAACGTGGGCCAGAAGGAGCCACTCCAGCCACCCTGTGAAAAGGACCTGGAGGTGACAATGGTGAGGACTCCGGGCTTGACTTGCGACCAGATCCAGGACACTGGGACAGGCAGTGTGAGCTCCAAGAAACCCAAGGTGGAGGTCTCCATCATAACTCTGAAGCCCTTCTCTTGCGGGGACCTCTGTGGCAGTGAACTTGAGCCTTCGCCGAGCCCTGTGGTGTCCTCCCTGCAAACCAGGTGGCTCTACCACAGAAAAACTGTGCCGCTGCAGGAAGACCAGCAGGCAGGGCAGAAGACCGGTGAGTCTGCCTGTCCCCCACCCAGCCTGGAGGCGAGGACTGCCACCCCCAGCCCAGCCCCCCAGTGTGGCACTGGGACATCCACCTCCAGCAGCAGCAGCAGGATTGGAGCCCCAGAGGGAAGCAGCTGCCCCCTGGGTGTGTCCAACACTGGAAGGTCCTCCCACGCTGGGCAGCCTGAGAGTGTGTCCTCATCCACTGTCTCTGGCCAGAGCCAGAAAAAGCAAGGGGTGGCTGGGAGAATCTGGAACTTTATTTTGAAACATCTTTGTTGCAAGCTGCCCAGCATGAGGCGTCATAATAAAGTGAGCCCATGTGAACCCCATGGATGACCGAGGCAGGAAGGTCAGGCCGCCGCGCTCCCTGGGGCCCGGTGCAGGGGAAGAGGAGTGTGTTCTCTGCACGGCCTTCAGCAGCATCGTATCCAAGACCCTGGCCAGCTCAGAGGATGGTCCGGAGCAGCCCGGGCGACCGAAAGCGAGGCCACCGTGGCTGCAGGTCTGCCCCTCAACCCCCACCTGGGTGAAACTTGAGAGACTGGACTGTCATTCCTGGGGCACGTCTCCCCTCCCCTACTCTTCTGTCTTCCGTGTTGGTGGGGGAGGGGGATAGTTCTTGTTCCAAGAACTCCTTGGTTCTTCCAACTCTAGTTAATAAACTTGACGCTCCAGAGAGATGCATCACACTCTGCTTCGCGTCGTCCCTGCACAGAATTGGGGCTGTGCATTTTCCAGTGAGACAAGCGTGCAGCCATGGAGCGCTGGGAGGTAGTCAGAACGACTAAAGGGAAAAATGACCTAAGAGAATTAGCACAGTGACTCCCAACAGCAACAACTGCTGCCCTGCAGGGCAGAAATGCGGAAAGTGTGTATTCCCTTCCTGCACTACCATTCCCGAACATTTTCAGAAGGGCCGAGGGGAACTTTTGGTCCCTGCGGCCTGTGTTAATTACAACAGAGAGGCCCATTAATACACAAATTTATACACAAATCCATGTATACATGTATAGCCACTTAAGTTTTTAAACTCTTCATTGAAGTTATATAACTCATTGATTTTCACAAACTAAAAATAAGTAACTTGCACCCAGATCATGAAAGAAAATATTACCATGGTACCAGTGCCCCAGAAGTCCCCCTTTGCTCCTTTCTAGACAATAGCCACCCCACATATCCTGTCTTAAAATTGCAGAGAGCAGTTTCTGTAATGCTTATATTGTTAAAAATTGTACCGTACTATCTATCCTGTCTTATATCTGTGTTTATGAGATTTCATTTTTGTGATTTATCTGAATTTGTTCCAGTACTATGTAGGATTTCACTGTGTATGAAAATACAGTGAACTTTATTGGAAAGCAGTTTGGGAGCATATATAAAAGCTGAAGATATACATATTCTGTAACTGTGAAATCCCACTACTAATTATATATTGACCAGAAATGTACACATGTGTTCAACATGTATAGTTTGAAATTGGACATTGAAAAATAGCTCTTAGAATTTTGAGTAACCACATTCAAATTCATGATTATGATCTGTTTGTAATATCTCCTTTTGCCTAGATGTATTTATTTAAAAATTTTAAATTTTATTTGAACTTAAAAAAAAACCTAGTTTACCTATTTTTCTCATCCCTCCCCCCCCCCCCCGCCCCACCTCTTAAAACCACCCATTTGTTCTCTGTATCTATGTTGATAGAAGGGCGCTCTTTCTATTGAAATATTAGAAATGTAGGAGAAAATTAGTGGTTTTATAGATTCGCTAAAGGGAAGGTGAAGGAATGACCTCCCGATGACTTCCTTGTATCAAAAAAAAAAAAAAAAAAAAAGTAAGGGCAACTTCATCAGTTGAAAATAAGGCAGAGAGATGATAGACTGGAGGTTTAGGGCTGAGGAAAAGATATGAGATAGTCATCATGGGTAGTTAATGAATGACTTCTTTAGGGAAATACAGGCTAGAAATGCCCAGTGATGTTACTCATTTGAGGCTGAAGAGCATGAATCTGTAGGAACATAACTTCATCCAGTTGTGAGAGATCTCAAGCAACACCAGGCTGCTTAGAAGTAAATGTGGGGTGTTAAATGGTTGGGTTCATCTAGATGTGCAATTATTCCACATGATGGGGATGAAGATTCATGATGGGAAACAGGGACCAGGAAATGAAAGTGTTTTATAACTCATTTATGTAAAAAATATAATAGGGAAAATCATATCATATACAATGAATGTCTTGATTATAAAACTGTGGGGATGTTGAACTGAAGGTGAGTTCTAGCATTATGAAGCTTTGTAGCGCTCTTCTGGATACACTCAGGAAAAGCAGGATGTTGCCACTTGTGGAAACTGCCTTGTTGTGAATCCATTCTGCTGTATTTCTAGCCACAATGAACCCATTTGCGGTGATACCAAGGACGCATTCAGTGCCTATAATTATTCACATCAAAATGATGCGAGATGGTGACAATTGATTTTCTGGGGGATTGCAGGTTTCGGTCATCCTGAGTTGTTGCTTCTCTTTGGTGTCTGAGGAAAATGTCTCCCCAGCGTGTGATGGGCAGACTTGTGATAGCTCCCACTATTCATGTCACCAGAAGCAGCAGTTGATGCATCATTTCCCAAGCTACTCCATTTGTTTATTTTAGAACTCTTAGTTGTAAGTCTGGAGATGCAAATGACGGAAGGAGTTGTTTTCTAATCCTCTCCCGTGTCCTTTCGGATGCCCCGGGATGTGAGTTCAATCGTGGGGCCCAGGGAGGAACTTGAGTAGACGCTCCTTTATGAATCACTGACATGGTGTTGAGAGCTGTGTTCTTGAGTAGCTCTAGTTAAGTCAACCATCCGTTCACTAAGTCACCGGATAACTGCATGTCACTTGTGACCGCAGGGAACTGATTGAAAGTAATAATAACTTCAAATATTTATAGCTATGAGCTAGGCCCTGTCCAGACACTTTATACATATCATGAAATTTAAGCCTTACAACAACCCTCTGCAGAATGTACTTTTATTATCTCCATTTTCCAGGGGAGGAAACTGAGGCTAAATAACTTGTCCAAAGTCAAAGAGGGAGAGGGAGACGGAGAAGGAGAGAGAGAGAGTTGGGATTCAAACCCGAGTCACATGGTCCCAGAGTCCTTGTTCTTACCCACTATGTTATACTACCTACCCCTGTGGATCCTTTTGTGTGCACCAAAGACTGAAGGCAGGGTTGGCTTAACTGTAACTTTTTATCCTGTTGGTCTTTTGTGATGCCCTCAGGGCTTAAGGGAAGAATAATTGAGTTGGAAAAAAACCCACCTGTGAGATTTCTTTTTTCACTCCTCATACAGAACACTTTACTTTGGACACTTCTGGTCACTAAACACGTGTGGTTTTTTTTTTCCCCACAGCAAACAATTCTGCAACGCTGTCTCGGTGCCCTACCATTTAACTCAATTCTGACACTATCTACCTGGAGATGACATCAGATCCACAGGTTTAGGGCTCAGTCCCACCAGACTGCCCTCCATTTCAGATGCCAATCCCAAGTCTAGGTTGTCACCTGGACTTATTGGTTATAAGTTAGAGTTATGACCCTCTTTTTGGTTTCAGTTAATTTGCTGGAGTGGCTCACGGAGCTCAGGAAAACAGCTTATTTACATTTACCGATTTATTATAAAAGGTTATGATCGTAGATGAACACCCAGACGGAAGAGATGCATAGAGCAAGGTGGTGGGAAGGGGCATGGAGCTTCCACGCCCCCTTTGGGGTACCACACCCCGAGCACCTCATGTGTTCACCAGTCTGAAAGCTCTTTGAACCCAGTCCTTTTGGGGTTTAATGGAGCCTTTGTTACATAGGTGCCGTTGATTAAATCATTGGCCATTGGTTATTGTTTCAACCTCCAGCCTCTCCCCCTTTCGTGGAAACCTGGGGGTGGGACTGAAAGTTCCAACCTTGTATTCGCCCTCGGTTTTCCTGGCAATCAGTCCGCACCCTTAGGTGGGTTCCAAAAGTCACCTTGTTAACATAACAAAGGCATTTTTGTTGATCTCCTCACTGAGGAAATTCCAAGGGTTGTAGGAGCTCTGTGCGAGGTGGGGGGGGGGGGAAAGGGGACAAAGACCAAATGTATTTCTTATGATAAATCACAATAGCACAATAGTAAAGCAAGAAGACACTGATTTTCTGAGACAAACCTCTTGTACAAAATAAATTGAGAGATAATAAATCTCTATATAAAAATGATTGTACACACACACACTTATATGCCCACAAACACATATTTACCTTTCATTTTAAAGAAATCACTAGGAAAATAAGGGTTGAAGGAAAAGTTCCTTGCTCCTTTACAAGGTAGGCAAATCAACATAGGGTAAAAATCATACCCCAAGTCACCTATTCTATTTTGGAAGAGTAAAACCAAAAGAGATGAAGAATCAGTTTTATCTTGGGGAAGTTGTTTCTGATTTTAAAATGTAAGCACGATACACATGATGATAAAATGGACTTCTCAACTCAGAATAAATGAACTTTTGTGAGAGTACATAACGCTAAAGTAATGATAATGAAGTAATTCAAATAAAGGGAAGGTTGGTGTGTGAGATGTCTCCAAAATTTTTCATAATATTTGGTTTTCCCTTTACTTAGGACTTCTTTTAAACAAGGCGAAAACTTAAGGTTTTCTGGCCTGTTTTGAACAAGTTGTTATGAATTTTAGCATCTCATCTTTAAATCTCTATTCTTGAACTCCAAATGTTTCCCTCGATTACAGTGTACAGTAATAAACAACTGCTACTCTCTGCTTGTTCCCACCCACTTGTACAAGTAAGTCTGTAGTATTTCAGGACCTCTGATTTGGTTTTCAAGAGGCTTTTTCTTGTCACTGGCTCTCCTCCATTTCTGCTGACCCAGGCTTCCAAGAGTGTGAGGGATAATGGGATACACTCTCCGAAGAGTTTGATGCCTCTCTTTTTATTTGTTTTGCTCATCACTGTATTAAAAACATAAAATTCTAACTGAGTAAATTTGAAGATCGAATTGGCTTTATTCAGTGATTTATGAATCGGGCAGCATCCCATTGAGCAAGTAGAAAGGAGCTCTGCGGAGCTGTAAAAAATGCAAGAACTTTACAGGCAGGAGGGGGCAGAAAAGGGAAGTTTCTAGCTAAGAGTGGATTGTTTCAGGCAGGGTCACCTTCCTCTTGGGGGAAGGTGGGTGGGGGGGGTCACCCCTCTAGTGCTGACCAGGTGATTCCAGATCTATTGGTGAAAGGTCCCATTCCTGAGAGAGGCTGAAACTGCAATTAGGTTAGCTGTTAAGTCTTGGTTTGCTGACGTGGGACTTAGCACAAGTGACTCCATTTGGGGTTTGTTGTTTTTTTTACTAACAACTGTATCTCATTCCTAGCGCTTAACCCCAGTACCTAGATACTTGCTGGTGAATGGATGACCAGACCAGTGAATTCAGAATTTCAGAGAAGTTCTTTATAATGAGAGACAGGCAGAGAAATGGCAGTTCTACCACCCAGTAAGTTTTGAACTCTTGCAAGTCTGATGCCCAAATCAAGCGTGGGAACGTGAACAGTGAGACTGAGTGAAAACACAGCAGTTCTTTGTGTTTCTGTTAGAGAAACACTGGTGGGAGACAGAGGACAAAGGAAGGAGACACAGGACCGGAGTGACCTCAGCTGGGGGCGGGGTTTCACAGTGTTGGGTGCTGCAGAGAGGTAGTCAGCAGGAGCAGGGGCTGTGTACGTCATCAGAGGCATGTTTTATTTTATTTTTTTGTTTTTATTGACGTATAGTTGATTTACAATCTTGTGCCAATCTGCTGTATGGCAAAGTGACTCAGTTATACGCATATAGACATTCTTTTTTAATATTCTTTTCCATTACAGTTTTATCACAGGATATTGACTCTAGTTCCCTGTGCTGTAGAGTAGGACCTTGTTGTTTATCCCTCCTATATATAATAGTTTACATCTGCTAATGCCACACTCCCAGCCCTTCCCTCTCCCACCCCCCTCCTCCTTGGCAACCACAAGTCTGTTCTCTATGTCTGTGAGTCTGTTGCTGTTTCATAGATAGGTTCATTTGTGCCATACTTTAGATTCCACATGTAAGTGGTATCACATGGTATTTGTCTTTCTCTTTCTGACTTACTTCACTTAATAATCTCTAGTTGCATCCATGTTGCTGCAATCATCAGAGGCATTTTAGAAGAGGCTCTGCTTGCCATAGCTTCTGGCAGCGTTGCTTCCTACAGTGGAAAGAAGAATGTTGTTGATGGGAATTCCCAAAGTTAGGCTAAAGTGGGGGTGAAGTAACTTTTCTAGGTGAAGAGGTGATCTTTTTTTTTTTCTTTTTGATTTCTATGTGTGTTTTATTATATATTAGTCTCTTAAATCAAATAGAAGACAAAAAGTGGAGCTACAAACCAAAGTTACAAGAGTACTAGCTTTTCTCGTCGCCCGTCTGTCTACTTTTACCAGAGGTCTTTATTTCTTCATAAGGCTTTGAGCTACTTGTCCAGGGTCCTTGACTGCAACCTGAAGAACTCCCTGTGGCAGGCGGGTCTGGTGGTTAAGAACTCTCTCAACTCTTGATTAACTGGGAATGTCTTGATTTCTCCCTCATTTTCGAAGGAAAGTTTTGCTAGATATAGGATTCTTGGTTGACGGTTTCTTTCCTTCAACACTTCAAGTACATTGAGTCATGCCATCTGGCCTCCGAGGCTCCTGATGAGAAATCTGCTCAATGACCTTCCTGGCAAACCTTCTCTCAGCTTCATAGACTTTCATAATGTACCGTATCATGTCTTATGCAACAGAACATTTTGTATAGTATCGTGAAGTCAGTTAAGTTGTAACGTTATATATTTTTTTTAATTAGTTAATTTATTTTTGGCTGTGTTGGATCTTCGTTTCTGTGCGAGGGCTTTCTCTAGTTGCGGCAAGCGGGGGCCACTCTTCATCGCGGTGCGCGGGCCTCTCACTATCGCGGCCTCTCTTGTTGCGGAGCACAGGCTCCAGACGCGCAGGCTCAGCAATTGTGGCTCACGGGCCCAGTCGCTCCGCGGCCTGTGGGATCCTCCCAGACCAGGGCTCGAACCCGTGTCCCCTGCATCGACAGGCAGACTCTCAACCACTGCGCCACCAGGGAAGCCCAGTAACGTTATTTTGAGACCAGAATTTAAGGAAAAGGAATTGAACGTTTCAAGTGTAGTCATTATGAGGTCTCTAAAATTATTACGCGTTTTCAAACTAGAAATAAAAAGGCCACTGAAGTATCCTGCAGATTTTTATTTATAACAAAGTGAATACCAATATCTAATAACACACGTAAAGAAAACTTTCTTTGGGATCCTTTTTCCTAAGTGTAAAGGGGCCTTGAACTCAAAAAGTGAGAAAACCACTGTGGTGTATCCCCAGCGGTGATGGGTCCATTTCTTGCTCTGACCTCAGAGTGCACCATTGTGATGTACTTCACAGAGCCCTATGAAAGAGAAAGGTGGGCCCAGGTTTTTGGTCCTTAGAGCCCAGGAAGCTGCTTTTGGTGACCTGACGGCCTTGGACCTACAGTTAGCTTGTGTTTTCCTTGTTTGTGCCATTTTGTTGATTTTCGTTTCTCTTTTCTCTACTCTTTTTTATTTGTGTCATTGTTCTTTGTACAGTTAGCATAGTGAGTATTGTTGGTATAGTTAATACTTGATTAGCATAGTTAGTGTAGTTAGTACTAGTTAGCGCTGTTGGTACAGTTAGTGTAGTTAGCGTTGTTAGTAGAGACAGCATACTTAGCCCTGTTAGTACAGTTAGCATTGTTAGTTAGCGTAGTTAGCGTTGCTCGGTAGTGCTGTCAGTCAGTGTAGTTAGCAGATCACCAGGATGCAGGGCCTCACAGCCAAATCTGCTGGCAAGAAGGCTCGTATTGATGACTTCCGGATCCTCCACACCATTGGTGAAGGCACCTTCGGTAAAGTGAAGTTGGCCTGGCACATTCTGACCGGGACACAGGTGGCTGTGAAGGTCATAAAGAAAAGGCGTCAGAGCTTCTCAAGTGTCCAGGCACTTTTCCGGGAAGTGTGCAGTCTGAAGGCTCTGAATCACCCCAATATTGTGAAACTGCTGGGGGTGATTGACACAGAGGAGACATTTTTCGTGGTGATGGAGTACCTCAGTGGGGGGGACATGTACCGCTATTTGAAGATCCATGGCCGTATGACAGAGGCGGAGGCCCGAGGCCCGTTCCAGCAGCTGGTCTCCGCCCTGCAGCACTGCCACCGGAGGGGCATCGTGCACCGGGACCTGAAGCCACCGAGCCTCCTCTTTGATTCCAAGATGAATATCAAACTTACAGACTTTGGCCTCAGCAACAAGTGTGATGACATTTTCCAACTGGACACGAGCTGCGGCACACCCCCTTATGCTGCCCCGGAACTCTTCCTGGGGCAGAGCTCCAGCGGCCCTGCGGTGGACGTGTGGAGCCTGGGAGTAGTGCTGTACACCATGGTAACTGGGTCCCGGCCCTTTGTGGGAAAAGACTTCCAGGAGCTGCGGAAGCAAGTCCTACGAGGGCAATACCCCATCCCACCTTATCTGTCTTTGGAGATAAGGGATCTGTTACAAAAAATGATTGCCCTCAACCCCAGTGACAGAGGCACCTTACGTGACCTCATGAGGCATCCATGGGTCAACGTGGGCCAGAAGGAGCCACTCCAGCCACCCTGTGAAAAGGACCTGGAGGTGACAATGGTGAGGACTCCGGGCTTGACTTGCGACCAGATCCAGGACACTGGGACAGGCAGTGTGAGCTCCAAGAAACCCAAGGTGGAGGTCTCCATCATAACTCTGAAGCCCTTCTCTTGCGGGGACCTCTGTGGCAGTGAACTTGAGCCTTCGCCGAGCCCTGTGGTGTCCTCCCTGCAAACCAGGTGGCTCTACCACAGAAAAACTGTGCCGCTGCAGGAAGACCAGCAGGCAGGGCAGAAGACCGGTGAGTCTGCCTGTCCCCCACCCAGCCTGGAGGCGAGGACTGCCACCCCCAGCCCAGCCCCCCAGTGTGGCACTGGGACATCCACCTCCAGCAGCAGCAGCAGGATTGGAGCCCCAGAGGGAAGCAGCTGCCCCCTGGGTGTGTCCAACACTGGAAGGTCCTCCCACGCTGGGCAGCCTGAGAGTGTGTCCTCATCCACTGTCTCTGGCCAGAGCCAGAAAAAGCAAGGGGTGGCTGGGAGAATCTGGAACTTTATTTTGAAACATCTTTGTTGCAAGCTGCCCAGCATGAGGCGTCATAATAAAGTGAGCCCATGTGAACCCCATGGATGACCGAGGCAGGAAGGTCAGGCCGCCGCGCTCCCTGGGGCCCGGTGCAGGGGAAGAGGAGTGTGTTCTCTGCACGGCCTTCAGCAGCATCGTATCCAAGACCCTGGCCAGCTCAGAGGATGGTCCGGAGCAGCCCGGGCGACCGAAAGCGAGGCCACCGTGGCTGCAGGTCTGCCCCTCAACCCCCACCTGGGTGAAACTTGAGAGACTGGACTGTCATTCCTGGGGCACGTCTCCCCTCCCCTACTCTTCTGTCTTCCGTGTTGGTGGGGGAGGGGGATAGTTCTTGTTCCAAGAACTCCTTGGTTCTTCCAACTCTAGTTAATAAACTTGACGCTCCAGAGAGATGCATCACACTCTGCTTCGCGTCGTCCCTGCACAGAATTGGGGCTGTGCATTTTCCAGTGAGACAAGCGTGCAGCCATGGAGCGCTGGGAGGTAGTCAGAACGACTAAAGGGAAAAATGACCTAAGAGAATTAGCACAGTGACTCCCAACAGCAACAACTGCTGCCCTGCAGGG
Organism: Balaenoptera borealis; assembly: GCF_965194805.1. Classification (NCBI taxonomy): domain Eukaryota; kingdom Metazoa; phylum Chordata; class Mammalia; order Artiodactyla; family Balaenopteridae; genus Balaenoptera; species Balaenoptera borealis. The sequence continues at coordinate 103,107 of NW_028122740.1, read as the reverse complement.
CAGAAATGCGGAAAGTGTGTATTCCCTTCCTGCACTACCATTCCCGAACATTTTCAGAAGGGCCGAGGGGAACTTTTGGTCCCTGCGGCCTGTGTTAATTACAACAGAGAGGCCCATTAATACACAAATTTATACACAAATCCATGTATACATGTATAGCCACTTAAGTTTTTAAACTCTTCATTGAAGTTATATAACTCATTGATTTTCACAAACTAAAAATAAGTAACTTGCACCCAGATCATGAAAGAAAATATTACCATGGTACCAGTGCCCCAGAAGTCCCCCTTTGCTCCTTTCTAGACAATAGCCACCCCACATATCCTGTCTTAAAATTGCAGAGAGCAGTTTCTGTAATGCTTATATTGTTAAAAATTGTACCGTACTATCTATCCTGTCTTATATCTGTGTTTATGAGATTTCATTTTTGTGATTTATCTGAATTTGTTCCAGTACTATGTAGGATTTCACTGTGTATGAAAATACAGTGAACTTTATTGGAAAGCAGTTTGGGAGCATATATAAAAGCTGAAGATATACATATTCTGTAACTGTGAAATCCCACTACTAATTATATATTGACCAGAAATGTACACATGTGTTCAACATGTATAGTTTGAAATTGGACATTGAAAAATAGCTCTTAGAATTTTGAGTAACCACATTCAAATTCATGATTATGATCTGTTTGTAATATCTCCTTTTGCCTAGATGTATTTATTTAAAAATTTTAAATTTTATTTGAACTTAAAAAAAAACCTAGTTTACCTATTTTTCTCATCCCTCCCCCCCCCCCCCGCCCCACCTCTTAAAACCACCCATTTGTTCTCTGTATCTATGTTGATAGAAGGGCGCTCTTTCTATTGAAATATTAGAAATGTAGGAGAAAATTAGTGGTTTTATAGATTCGCTAAAGGGAAGGTGAAGGAATGACCTCCCGATGACTTCCTTGTATCAAAAAAAAAAAAAAAAAAAAAGTAAGGGCAACTTCATCAGTTGAAAATAAGGCAGAGAGATGATAGACTGGAGGTTTAGGGCTGAGGAAAAGATATGAGATAGTCATCATGGGTAGTTAATGAATGACTTCTTTAGGGAAATACAGGCTAGAAATGCCCAGTGATGTTACTCATTTGAGGCTGAAGAGCATGAATCTGTAGGAACATAACTTCATCCAGTTGTGAGAGATCTCAAGCAACACCAGGCTGCTTAGAAGTAAATGTGGGGTGTTAAATGGTTGGGTTCATCTAGATGTGCAATTATTCCACATGATGGGGATGAAGATTCATGATGGGAAACAGGGACCAGGAAATGAAAGTGTTTTATAACTCATTTATGTAAAAAATATATTAGGGAAAATCATATCATATACAATGAATGTCTTGATTATAAAACTGTGGGGATGTTGAACTGAAGGTGAGTTCTAGCATTATGAAGCTTTGTAGCGCTCTTCTGGATACACTCAGGAAAAGCAGGATGTTGCCACTTGTGGAAACTGCCTTGTTGTGAATCCATTCTGCTGTATTTCTAGCCACAATGAACCCATTTGCGGTGATACCAAGGACGCATTCAGTGCCTATAATTATTCACATCAAAATGATGCGAGATGGTGACAATTGATTTTCTGGGGGATTGCAGGTTTCGGTCATCCTGAGTTGTTGCTTCTCTTTGGTGTCTGAGGAAAATGTCTCCCCAGCGTGTGATGGGCAGACTTGTGATAGCTCCCACTATTCATGTCACCAGAAGCAGCAGTTGATGCATCATTTCCCAAGCTACTCCATTTGTTTATTTTAGAACTCTTAGTTGTAAGTCTGGAGATGCAAATGACGGAAGGAGTTGTTTTCTAATCCTCTCCCGTGTCCTTTCGGATGCCCCGGGGTGTGAGTTCAATCGTGGGGCCCAGGGAGGAACTTGAGTAGACGCTCCTTTATGAATCACTGACATGGTGTTGAGAGCTGTGTTCTTGAGTAGCTCTAGTTAAGTCAACCATCCGTTCACTAAGTCACCGGATAACTGCGTGTCACTTGTGACCGCAGGGAACTGATTGAAAGTAATAATAACTTCAAATATTTATAGCTATGAGCTAGGCCCTGTCCAGACACTTTATACATATCATGAAATTTAAGCCTTACAACAACCCTCTGCAGAATGTACTTTTATTATCTCCATTTTCCAGGGGAGGAAACTGAGGCTAAATAACTTGTCCAAAGTCAAAGAGGGAGAGGGAGACGGAGAAGGAGAGAGAGAGAGTTGGGATTCAAACCCGAGTCACATGGTCCCAGAGTCCTTGTTCTTACCCACTATGTTATACTACCTACCCCTGTGGATCCTTTTGTGTGCACCAAAGACTGAAGGCAGGGTTGGCTTAACTGTAACTTTTTATCCTGTTGGTCTTTTGTGATGCCCTCAGGGCTTAAGGGAAGAATAATTGAGTTGGAAAAAAACCCACCTGTGAGATTTCTTTTTTCACTCCTCACACAGAACACTTTACTTTGGACACTTCTGGTCACTAAACACGTGTGGTTTTTTTTTCCCCACAGCAAACAATTCTGCAACGCTGTCTCGGTGCCCTACCATTTAACTCAATTCTGACACTATCTACCTGGAGATGACATCAGATCCACAGGTTTAGGGCTCAGTCCCACCAGACTGCCCTCCATTTCAGATGCCAATCCCAAGTCTAGGTTGTCACCTGGACTTATTGGTTATAAGTTAGAGTTATGACCCTCTTTTTGGTTTCAGTTAATTTGCTGGAGTGGCTCACGGAGCTCAGGAAAACAGCTTATTTACATTTACCGATTTATTATAAAAGGTTATGATCGTAGATGAACACCCAGACGGAAGAGATGCATAGAGCAAGGTGGTGGGAAGGGGCATGGAGCTTCCACGCCCCCTTTGGGGTACCACACCCCGAGCACCTCATGTGTTCACCAGTCTGAAAGCTCTTTGAACCCAGTCCTTTTGGGGTTTAATGGAGCCTTTGTTACATAGGTGCCGTTGATTAAATCATTGGCCATTGGTTATTGTTTCAACCTCCAGCCTCTCCCCCTTTCGTGGAAACCTGGGGGTGGGACTGAAAGTTCCAACCTTGTATTCGCCCTCGGTTTTCCTGGCAATCAGTCCGCACCCTTAGGTGGGTTCCAAAAGTCACCTTGTTAACATAACAAAGGCATTTTTGTTGATCTCCTCACTGAGGAAATTCCAAGGGTTGTAGGAGCTCTGTGCGAGGTGGGGGGGGGGGGGAAAGGGGACAAAGACCAAATGTATTTCTTATGATAAATCACAATAGCACAATAGTAAAGCAAGAAGACACTGATTTTCTGAGACAAACCTCTTGTACGAAATAAATTGAGAGATAATAAATCTCTATATAAAAATGATTGTACACACACACACTTATATGCCCACAAACACATATTTACCTTTCATTTTAAAGAAATCACTAGGAAAATAAGGGTTGAAGGAAAAGTTCCTTGCTCCTTTACAAGGTAGGCAAATCAACATAGGGTAAAAATCATACCCCAAGTCACCTATTCTATTTTGGAAGAGTAAAACCAAAAGAGATGAAGAATCAGTTTTATCTTGGGGAAGTTGTTTCTGATTTTAAAATGTAAGCACGATACACATGATGATAAAATGGACTTCTCAACTCAGAATAAATGAACTTTTGTGAGAGTACATAACGCTAAAGTAATGATAATGAAGTAATTCAAATAAAGGGAAGGTTGGTGTGTGAGATGTCTCCAAAATTTTTCATAATATTTGGTTTTCCCTTTACTTAGGACTTCTTTTAAACAAGGCGAAAACTTAAGGTTTTCTGGCCTGTTTTGAACAAGTTGTTATGAATTTTAGCATCTCATCTTTAAATCTCTATTCTTGAACTCCAAATGTTTCCCTCGATTACAGTGTACAGTAATAAACAACTGCTACTCTCTGCTTGTTCCCACCCACTTGTACAAGTAAGTCTGTAGTATTTCAGGACCTCTGATTTGGTTTTCAAGAGGCTTTTTCTTGTCACTGGCTCTCCTCCATTTCTGCTGACCCAGGCTTCCAAGAGTGTGAGGGATAATGGGATACACTCTCCGAAGAGTTTGATGCCTCTCTTTTTATTTGTTTTGCTCATCACTGTATTAAAAACATAAAATTCTAACTGAGTAAATTTGAAGATCGAATTGGCTTTATTCAGTGATTTATGAATCGGGCAGCATCCCATTGAGCAAGTAGAAAGGAGCTCTGCGGAGCTGTAAAAAATGCAAGAACTTTACAGGCAGGAGGGGGCAGAAAAGGGAAGTTTCTAGCTAAGAGTGGATTGTTTCAGGCAGGGTCACCTTCCTCTTGGGGGAAGGTGGGTGGGGGGGGTCACCCCTCTAGTGCTGACCAGGTGATTCCAGATCTATTGGTGAAAGGTCCCATTCCTGAGAGAGGCTGAAACTGCAATTAGGTTAGCTGTTAAGTCTTGGTTTGCTGACGTGGGACTTAGCACAAGTGACTCCATTTGGGGTTTGTTGTTTTTTTTACTAACAACTGTATCTCATTCCTAGCGCTTAACCCCAGTACCTAGATACTTGCTGGTGAATGGATGACCAGACCAGTGAATTCAGAATTTCAGAGAAGTTCTTTATAATGAGAGACAGGCAGAGAAATGGCAGTTCTACCACCCAGTAAGTTTTGAACTCTTGCAAGTCTGATGCCCAAATCAAGCGTGGGAACGTGAACAGTGAGACTGAGTGAAAACACAGCAGTTCTTTGTGTTTCTGTTAGAGAAACACTGGTGGGAGACAGAGGACAAAGGAAGGAGACACAGGACCGGAGTGACCTCAGCTGGGGGCGGGGTTTCACAGTGTTGGGTGCTGCAGAGAGGTAGTCAGCAGGAGCAGGGGCTGTGTACGTCATCAGAGGCATGTTTTATTTTATTTTTTTGTTTTTATTGACGTATAGTTGATTTACAATCTTGTGCCAATCTGCTGTATGGCAAAGTGACTCAGTTATACGCATATAGACATTCTTTTTTAATATTCTTTTCCATTACAGTTTTATCACAGGATATTGACTCTAGTTCCCTGTGCTGTAGAGTAGGACCTTGTTGTTTATCCCTCCTATATATAATAGTTTACATCTGCTAATGCCACACTCCCAGCCCTTCCCTCTCCCACCCCCCTCCTCCTTGGCAACCACAAGTCTGTTCTCTATGTCTGTGAGTCTGTTGCTGTTTCATAGATAGGTTCATTTGTGCCATACTTTAGATTCCACATGTAAGTGGTATCACATGGTATTTGTCTTTCTCTTTCTGACTTACTTCACTTAATAATCTCTAGTTGCATCCATGTTGCTGCAATCATCAGAGGCATTTTAGAAGAGGCTCTGCTTGCCATAGCTTCTGGCAGCGTTGCTTCCTACAGTGGAAAGAAGAATGTTGTTGATGGGAATTCCCAAAGTTAGGCTAAAGTGGGGGTGAAGTAACTTTTCTAGGTGAAGAGGTGATCTTTTTTTTTTTCTTTTTGATTTCTATGTGTGTTTTATTATATATTAGTCTCTTAAATCAAATAGAAGACAAAAAGTGGAGCTACAAACCAAAGTTACAAGAGTACTAGCTTTTCTCGTCGCCCGTCTGTCTACTTTTACCAGAGGTCTTTATTTCTTCATAAGGCTTTGAGCTACTTGTCCAGGGTCCTTGACTGCAACCTGAAGAACTCCCTGTGGCAGGCGGGTCTGGTGGTTAAGAACTCTCTCAACTCTTGATTAACTGGGAATGTCTTGATTTCTCCCTCATTTTCGAAGGAAAGTTTTGCTAGATATAGGATTCTTGGTTGACGGTTTCTTTCCTTCAACACTTCAAGTACATTGAGTCATGCCATCTGGCCTCCGAGGCTCCTGATGAGAAATCTGCTCAATGACCTTCCTGGCAAACCTTCTCTCAGCTTCATAGACTTTCATAATGTACCGTATCATGTCTTATGCAACAGAACATTTTGTATAGTATCGTGAAGTCAGTTAAGTTGTAACGTTATATATTTTTTTTAATTAGTTAATTTATTTTTGGCTGTGTTGGATCTTCGTTTCTGTGCGAGGGCTTTCTCTAGTTGCGGCAAGCGGGGGCCACTCTTCATCGCGGTGCGCGGGCCTCTCACTATCGCGGCCTCTCTTGTTGCGGAGCACAGGCTCCAGACGCGCAGGCTCAGCAATTGTGGCTCACGGGCCCAGTCGCTCCGCGGCCTGTGGGATCCTCCCAGACCAGGGCTCGAACCCGTGTCCCCTGCATCGACAGGCAGACTCTCAACCACTGCGCCACCAGGGAAGCCCAGTAACGTTATTTTGAGACCAGAATTTAAGGAAAAGGAATTGAACGTTTCAAGTGTAGTCATTATGAGGTCTCTAAAATTATTACGCGTTTTCAAACTAGAAATAAAAAGGCCACTGAAGTATCCTGCAGATTTTTATTTATAACAAAGTGAATACCAATATCTAATAACACACGTAAAGAAAACTTTCTTTGGGATCCTTTTTCCTAAGTGTAAAGGGGCCTTGAACTCAAAAAGTGAGAAAACCACTGTGGTGTATCCCCAGCGGTGATGGGTCCATTTCTTGCTCTGACCTCAGAGTGCACCATTGTGATGTACTTCACAGAGCCCTATGAAAGAGAAAGGTGGGCCCAGGTTTTTGGTCCTTAGAGCCCAGGAAGCTGCTTTTGGTGACCTGACGGCCTTGGACCTACAGTTAGCTTGTGTTTTCCTTGTTTGTGCCATTTTGTTGATTTTCGTTTCTCTTTTCTCTACTCTTTTTTATTTGTGTCATTGTTCTTTGTACAGTTAGCATAGTGAGTATTGTTGGTATAGTTAATACTTGATTAGCATAGTTAGTGTAGTTAGTACTAGTTAGCGCTGTTGGTACAGTTAGCGTAGTTAGCGTTGTTAGTAGAGACAGCATACTTAGCCCTGTTAGTACAGTTAGCATTGTTAGTTAGCGTAGTTAGCGTTGCTCGGTAGTGCTGTCAGTCAGTGTAGTTAGCAGATCACCAGGATGCAGGGCCTCACAGCCAAATCTGCTGGCAAGAAGGCTCGTATTGATGACTTCCGGATCCTCCACACCATTGGTGAAGGCACCTTCGGTAAAGTGAAGTTGGCCTGGCACATTCTGACCGGGACACAGGTGGCTGTGAAGGTCATAAAGAAAAGGCGTCAGAGCTTCTCAAGTGTCCAGGCACTTTTCCGGGAAGTGTGCAGTCTGAAGGCTCTGAATCACCCCAATATTGTGAAACTGCTGGGGGTGATTGACACAGAGGAGACATTTTTCGTGGTGATGGAGTACCTCAGTGGGGGGGACATGTACCGCTATTTGAAGATCCATGGCCGTATGACAGAGGCGGAGGCCCGAGGCCCGTTCCAGCAGCTGGTCTCCGCCCTGCAGCACTGCCACCGGAGGGGCATCGTGCACCGGGACCTGAAGCCACCGAGCCTCCTCTTTGATTCCAAGATGAATATCAAACTTACAGACTTTGGCCTCAGCAACAAGTGTGATGACATTTTCCAACTGGACACGAGCTGCGGCACACCCCCTTATGCTGCCCCGGAACTCTTCCTGGGGCAGAGCTCCAGCGGCCCTGCGGTGGACGTGTGGAGCCTGGGAGTAGTGCTGTACACCATGGTAACTGGGTCCCGGCCCTTTGTGGGAAAAGACTTCCAGGAGCTGCGGAAGCAAGTCCTACGAGGGCAATACCCCATCCCACCTTATCTGTCTTTGGAGATAAGGGATCTGTTACAAAAAATGATTGCCCTCAACCCCAGTGACAGAGGCACCTTACGTGACCTCATGAGGCATCCATGGGTCAACATGGGCCAGAAGGAGCCACTCCAGCCACCCTGTGAAAAGGACCTGGAGGTGACAATGGTGAGGACTCCGGGCTTGACTTGCGACCAGATCCAGGACACTGGGACAGGCAGTGTGAGCTCCAAGAAACCCAAGGTGGAGGTCTCCATCATAACTCTGAAGCCCTTCTCTTGCGGGGACCTCTGTGGCAGTGAACTTGAGCCTTCGCCGAGCCCTGTGGTGTCCTCCCTGCAAACCAGGTGGCTCTACCACAGAAAAACTGTGCCGCTGCAGGAAGACCAGCAGGCAGGGCAGAAGACCGGTGAGTCTGCCTGTCCCCCACCCAGCCTGGAGGCGAGGACTGCCACCCCCAGCCCAGCCCCCCAGTGTGGCACTGGGACATCCACCTCCAGCAGCAGCAGCAGGATTGGAGCCCCAGAGGGAAGCAGCTGCCCCCTGGGTGTGTCCAACACTGGAAGGTCCTCCCACGCTGGGCAGCCTGAGAGTGTGTCCTCATCCACTGTCTCTGGCCAGAGCCAGAAAAAGCAAGGGGTGGCTGGGAGAATCTGGAACTTTATTTTGAAACATCTTTGTTGCAAGCTGCCCAGCATGAGGCGTCATAATAAAGTGAGCCCATGTGAACCCCATGGATGACCGAGGCAGGAAGGTCAGGCCGCCGCGCTCCCTGGGGCCCGGTGCAGGGGAAGAGGAGTGTGTTCTCTGCACGGCCTTCAGCAGCATCGTATCCAAGACCCTGGCCAGCTCAGAGGATGGTCCGGAGCAGCCCGGGCGACCGAAAGCGAGGCCACCGTGGCTGCAGGTCTGCCCCTCAACCCCCACCTGGGTGAAACTTGAGAGACTGGACTGTCATTCCTGGGGCACGTCTCCCCTCCCCTACTCTTCTGTCTTCCGTGTTGGTGGGGGAGGGGGATAGTTCTTGTTCCAAGAACTCCTTGGTTCTTCCAACTCTAGTTAATAAACTTGACGCTCCAGAGAGATGCATCACACTCTGCTTCGCGTCGTCCCTGCACAGAATTGGGGCTGTGCATTTTCCAGTGAGACAAGCGTGCAGCCATGGAGCGCTTGGAGGTAGTCAGAACGACTAAAGGGAAAAATGACCTAAGAGAATTAGCACAGTGACTCCCAACAGCAACAACTGCTGCCCTGCAGGGCAGAAATGCGGAAAGTGTGTATTCCCTTCCTGCACTACCATTCCCGAACATTTTCAGAAGGGCCGAGGGGAACTTTTGGTCCCTGCGGCCTGTGTTAATTACAACAGAGAGGCCCATTAATACACAAATTTATACACAAATCCATGTATACATGTATAGCCACTTAAGTTTTTAAACTCTTCATTGAAGTTATATAACTCATTGATTTTCACAAACTAAAAATAAGTAACTTGCACCCAGATCATGAAAGAAAATATTACCATGGTACCAGTGCCCCAGAAGTCCCCCTTTGCTCCTTTCTAGACAATAGCCACCCCACATATCCTGTCTTAAAATTGCAGAGAGCAGTTTCTGTAATGCTTATATTGTTAAAAATTGTACCGTACTATCTATCCTGTCTTATATCTGTGTTTATGAGATTTCATTTTTGTGATTTATCTGAATTTGTTCCAGTACTATGTAGGATTTCACTGTGTATGAAAATACAGTGAACTTTATTGGAAAGCAGTTTGGGAGCATATATAAAAGCTGAAGATATACATATTCTGTAACTGTGAAATCCCACTACTAATTATATATTGACCAGAAATGTACACATGTGTTCAACATGTATAGTTTGAAATTGGACATTGAAAAATAGCTCTTAGAATTTTGAGTAACCACATTCAAATTCATGATTATGATCTGTTTGTAATATCTCCTTTTGCCTAGATGTATTTATTTAAAAATTTTAAATTTTATTTGAACTTAAAAAAAAACCTAGTTTACCTATTTTTCTCATCCCTCCCCCCCCCCCCGCCCCACCTCTTAAAACCACCCATTTGTTCTCTGTATCTATGTTGATAGAAGGGCGCTCTTTCTATTGAAATATTAGAAATGTAGGAGAAAATTAGTGGTTTTATAGATTCGCTAAAGGGAAGGTGAAGGAATGACCTCCTGATGACTTCCTTGTATCAAAAAAAAAAAAAAAAAAATGTAAGGGCAACTTCATCAGTTGAAAATAAGGCAGAGAGATGATAGACTGGAGGTTTAGGGCTGAGGAAAAGATATGAGATAGTCATCATGGGTAGTTAATGAATGACTTCTTTAGGGAAATACAGGCTAGAAATGCCCAGTGATGTTACTCATTTGAGGCTGAAGAGCATGAATCTGTAGGAACATAACTTCATCCAGTTGTGAGAGATCTCAAGCAACACCAGGCTGCTTAGAAGTAAATGTGGGGTGTTAAATGGTTGGGTTCATCTAGATGTGCAATTATTCCACATGATGGGGATGAAGATTCATGATGGGAAACAGGGACCAGGAAATGAAAGTGTTTTATAATTCATTTATGTAAAAAATATATTAGGGAAAATCATATCATATACAATGAATGTCTTGATTATAAAACTGTGGGGATGTTGAACTGAAGGTGAGTTCTAGCATTATGAAGCTTTGTAGCGCTCTTCTGGATACACTCAGGAAAAGCAGGATGTTGCCACTTGTGGAAACTGCCTTGTTGTGAATCCATTCTGCTGTATTTCTAGCCACAATGAACCCATTTGCGGTGATACCAAGGACGCATTCAGTGCCTATAATTATTCACATCAAAATGATGCGAGATGGTGACAATTGATTTTCTGGGGGATTGCAGGTTTCGGTCATCCTGAGTTGTTGCTTCTCTTTGGTGTCTGAGGAAAATGTCTCCCCAGCGTGTGATGGGCAGACTTGTGATAGCTCCCACTATTCATGTCACCAGAAGCAGCAGTTGATGCATCATTTCCCAAGCTACTCCATTTGTTTATTTTAGAACTCTTAGTTGTAAGTCTGGAGATGCAAATGACGGAAGGAGTTGTTTTCTAATCCTCTCCCGTGTCCTTTCGGATGCCCCGGGGTGTGAGTTCAATCGTGGGGCCCAGGGAGGAACTTGAGTAGACGCTCCTTTATGAATCACTGACATGGTGTTGAGAGCTGTGTTCTTGAGTAGCTCTAGTTAAGTCAACCATCCGTTCACTAAGTCACCGGATAACTGCGTGTCACTTGTGACCGCAGGGAACTGATTGAAAGTAATAATAACTTCAAATATTTATAGCTATGAGCTAGGCCCTGTCCAGACACTTTATACATATCATGAAATTTAAGCCTTACAACAACCCTCTGCAGAATGTACTTTTATTATCTCCATTTTCCAGGGGAGGAAACTGAGGCTAAATAACTTGTCCAAAGTCAAAGAGGGAGAGGGAGACGGAGAAGGAGAGAGAGAGAGTTGGGATTCAAACCCGAGTCACATGGTCCCAGAGTCCTTGTTCTTACCCACTATGTTATACTACCTACCCCTGTGGATCCTTTTGTGTGCACCAAAGACTGAAGGCAGGGTTGGCTTAACTGTAACTTTTTATCCTGTTGGTCTTTTGTGATGCCCTCAGGGCTTAAGGGAAGAATAATTGAGTTGGAAAAAAACCCACCTGTGAGATTTCTTTTTTCACTCCTCACACAGAACACTTTACTTTGGACACTTCTGGTCACTAAACACGTGTGGTTTTTTTTTCCCCACAGCAAACAATTCTGCAACGCTGTCTCGGTGCCCTACCATTTAACTCAATTCTGACACTATCTACCTGGAGATGACATCAGATCCACAGGTTTAGGGCTCAGTCCCACCAGACTGCCCTCCATTTCAGATGCCAATCCCAAGTCTAGGTTGTCACCTGGACTTATTGGTTATAAGTTAGAGTTATGACCCTCTTTTTGGTTTCAGTTAATTTGCTGGAGTGGCTCACGGAGCTCAGGAAAACAGCTTATTTACATTTACCGATTTATTATAAAAGGTTATGATCGTAGATGAACACCCAGACGGAAGAGATGCATAGAGCAAGGTGGTGGGAAGGGGCATGGAGCTTCCACGCCCCCTTTGGGGTACCACACCCCGAGCACCTCATGTGTTCACCAGTCTGAAAGCTCTTTGAACCCAGTCCTTTTGGGGTTTAATGGAGCCTTTGTTACATAGGTGCCGTTGATTAAATCATTGGCCATTGGTTATTGTTTCAACCTCCAGCCTCTCCCCCTTTCGTGGAAACCTGGGGGTGGGACTGAAAGTTCCAACCTTGTATTCGCCCTCGGTTTTCCTGGCAATCAGTCCGCACCCTTAGGTGGGTTCCAAAAGTCACCTTGTTAACATAACAAAGGCATTTTTGTTGATCTCCTCACTGAGGAAATTCCAAGGGTTGTAGGAGCTCTGTGCGAGGTGGGGGGGGGGGGAAAGGGGACAAAGACCAAATGTATTTCTTATGATAAATCACAATAGCACAATAGTAAAGCAAGAAGACACTGATTTTCTGAGACAAACCTCTTGTACGAAATAAATTGAGAGATAATAAATCTCTATATAAAAATGATTGTACACACACACACTTATATGCCCACAAACACATATTTACCTTTCATTTTAAAGAAATCACTAGGAAAATAAGGGTTGAAGGAAAAGTTCCTTGCTCCTTTACAAGGTAGGCAAATCAACATAGGGTAAAAATCATACCCCAAGTCACCTATTCTATTTTGGAAGAGTAAAACCAAAAGAGATGAAGAATCAGTTTTATCTTGGGGAAGTTGTTTCTGATTTTAAAATGTAAGCACGATACACATGATGATAAAATGGACTTCTCAACTCAGAATAAATGAACTTTTGTGAGAGTACATAACGCTAAAGTAATGATAATGAAGTAATTCAAATAAAGGGAAGGTTGGTGTGTGAGATGTCTCCAAAATTTTTCATAATATTTGGTTTTCCCTTTACTTAGGACTTCTTTTAAACAAGGCGAAAACTTAAGGTTTTCTGGCCTGTTTTGAACAAGTTGTTATGAATTTTAGCATCTCATCTTTAAATCTCTATTCTTGAACTCCAAATGTTTCCCTCGATTACAGTGTACAGTAATAAACAACTGCTACTCTCTGCTTGTTCCCACCCACTTGTACAAGTAAGTCTGTAGTATTTCAGGACCTCTGATTTGGTTTTCAAGAGGCTTTTTCTTGTCACTGGCTCTCCTCCATTTCTGCTGACCCAGGCTTCCAAGAGTGTGAGGGATAATGGGATACACTCTCCGAAGAGTTTGATGCCTCTCTTTTTATTTGTTTTGCTCATCACTGTATTAAAAACATAAAATTCTAACTGAGTAAATTTGAAGATCGAATTGGCTTTATTCAGTGATTTATGAATCGGGCAGCATCCCATTGAGCAAGTAGAAAGGAGCTCTGCGGAGCTGTAAAAAATGCAAGAACTTTACAGGCAGGAGGGGGCAGAAAAGGGAAGTTTCTAGCTAAGAGTGGATTGTTTCAGGCAGGGTCACCTTCCTCTTGGGGGAAGGTGGGTGGGGGGGGTCACCCCTCTAGTGCTGACCAGGTGATTCCAGATCTATTGGTGAAAGGTCCCATTCCTGAGAGAGGCTGAAACTGCAATTAGGTTAGCTGTTAAGTCTTGGTTTGCTGACGTGGGACTTAGCACAAGTGACTCCATTTGGGGTTTGTTGTTTTTTTTACTAACAACTGTATCTCATTCCTAGCGCTTAACCCCAGTACCTAGATACTTGCTGGTGAATGGATGACCAGACCAGTGAATTCAGAATTTCAGAGAAGTTCTTTATAATGAGAGACAGGCAGAGAAATGGCAGTTCTACCACCCAGTAAGTTTTGAACTCTTGCAAGTCTGATGCCCAAATCAAGCGTGGGAACGTGAACAGTGAGACTGAGTGAAAACACAGCAGTTCTTTGTGTTTCTGTTAGAGAAACACTGGTGGGAGACAGAGGACAAAGGAAGGAGACACAGGACCGGAGTGACCTCAGCTGGGGGCGGGGTTTCACAGTGTTGGGTGCTGCAGAGAGGTAGTCAGCAGGAGCAGGGGCTGTGTACGTCATCAGAGGCATGTTTTATTTTATTTTTTTGTTTTTATTGACGTATAGTTGATTTACAATCTTGTGCCAATCTGCTGTATGGCAAAGTGACTCAGTTATACGCATATAGACATTCTTTTTTAATATTCTTTTCCATTACAGTTTTATCACAGGATATTGACTCTAGTTCCCTGTGCTGTAGAGTAGGACCTTGTTGTTTATCCCTCCTATATATAATAGTTTACATCTGCTAATGCCACACTCCCAGCCCTTCCCTCTCCCACCCCCCTCCTCCTTGGCAACCACAAGTCTGTTCTCTATGTCTGTGAGTCTGTTGCTGTTTCATAGATAGGTTCATTTGTGCCATACTTTAGATTCCACATGTAAGTGGTATCACATGGTATTTGTCTTTCTCTTTCTGACTTACTTCACTTAATAATCTCTAGTTGCATCCATGTTGCTGCAATCATCAGAGGCATTTTAGAAGAGGCTCTGCTTGCCATAGCTTCTGGCAGCGTTGCTTCCTACAGTGGAAAGAAGAATGTTGTTGATGGGAATTCCCAAAGTTAGGCTAAAGTGGGGGTGAAGTAACTTTTCTAGGTGAAGAGGTGATCTTTTTTTTTTTCTTTTTGATTTCTATGTGTGTTTTATTATATATTAGTCTCTTACATCAAATAGAAGACAAAAAGTGGAGCTACAAACCAAAGTTACAACAGTACTAGCTTTTCTCGTCGCCCGTCTGTCTACTTTTACCAGAGGTCTTTATTTCTTCATAAGGCTTTGAGCTACTTGTCCAGGGTCCTTGACTGCAACCTGAAGAACTCCCTGTGGCAGGCGGGTCTGGTGGTTAAGAACTCTCTCAACTCTTGATTAACTGGGAATGTCTTGATTTCTCCCTCATTTTCGAAGGAAAGTTTTGCTAGATATAGGATTCTTGGTTGACGGTTTCTTTCCTTCAACACTTCAAGTACATTGAGTCATGCCATCTGGCCTCCGAGGCTCCTGATGAGAAATCTGCTCAATGACCTTCCTGGCAAACCTTCTCTCAGCTTCATAGACTTTCATAATGTACCGTATCATGTCTTATGCAACAGAACATTTTGTATAGTATCGTGAAGTCAGTTAAGTTGTAACGTTATATATTTTTTTTAATTAGTTAATTTATTTTTGGCTGTGTTGGATCTTCGTTTCTGTGCGAGGGCTTTCTCTAGTTGCGGCAAGCGGGGGCCACTCTTCATCACGGTGCGCGGGCCTCTCACTATCGCGGCCTCTCTTGTTGCGGAGCACAGGCTCCAGACGCGCAGGCTCAGCAATTGTGGCTCACGGGCCCAGTCGCTCCGCGGCCTGTGGGATCCTCCCAGACCAGGGCTCGAACCCGTGTCCCCTGCATCGACAGGCAGACTCTCAACCACTGCGCCACCAGGGAAGCCCAGTAACGTTATTTTGAGACCAGAATTTAAGGAAAAGGAATTGAACGTTTCAAGTGTAGTCATTATGAGGTCTCTAAAATTATTACGCGTTTTCAAACTAGAAATAAAAAGGCCACTGAAGTATCCTGCAGATTTTTATTTATAACAAAGTGAATACCAATATCTAATAACACACGTAAAGAAAACTTTCTTTGGGATCCTTTTTCCTAAGTGTAAAGGGGCCTTGAACTCAAAAAGTGAGAAAACCACTGTGGTGTATCCCCAGCGGTGATGGGTCCATTTCTTGCTCTGACCTCAGAGTGCACCATTGTGATGTACTTCACAGAGCCCTATGAAAGAGAAAGGTGGGCCCAGGTTTTTGGTCCTTAGAGCCCAGGAAGCTGCTTTTGGTGACCTGACGGCCTTGGACCTACAGTTAGCTTGTGTTTTCCTTGTTTGTGCCATTTTGTTGATTTTCGTTTCTCTTTTCTCTACTCTTTTTTATTTGTGTCATTGTTCTTTGTACAGTTAGCATAGTGAGTATTGTTGGTATAGTTAATACTTGATTAGCATAGTTAGTGTAGTTAGTACTAGTTAGCGCTGTTGGTACAGTTAGCGTAGTTAGCGTTGTTAGTAGAGACAGCATACTTAGCCCTGTTAGTACAGTTAGCATTGTTAGTTAGCGTAGTTAGCGTTGCTCGGTAGTGCTGTCAGTCAGTGTAGTTAGCAGATCACCAGGATGCAGGGCCTCACAGCCAAATCTGCTGGCAAGAAGGCTCGTATTGATGACTTCCGGATCCTCCACACCATTGGTGAAGGCACCTTCGGTAAAGTGAAGTTGGCCTGGCACATTCTGACCGGGACACAGGTGGCTGTGAAGGTCATAAAGAAAAGGCGTCAGAGCTTCTCAAGTGTCCAGGCACTTTTCCGGGAAGTGTGCAGTCTGAAGGCTCTGAATCACCCCAATATTGTGAAACTGCTGGGGGTGATTGACACAGAGGAGACATTTTTCGTGGTGATGGAGTACCTCAGTGGGGGGGACATGTACCGCTATTTGAAGATCCATGGCCGTATGACAGAGGCGGAGGCCCGAGGCCCGTTCCAGCAGCTGGTCTCCGCCCTGCAGCACTGCCACCGGAGGGGCATCGTGCACCGGGACCTGAAGCCACCGAGCCTCCTCTTTGATTCCAAGATGAATATCAAACTTACAGACTTTGGCCTCAGCAACAAGTGTGATGACATTTTCCAACTGGACACGAGCTGCGGCACACCCCCTTATGCTGCCCCGGAACTCTTCCTGGGGCAGAGCTCCAGCGGCCCTGCGGTGGACGTGTGGAGCCTGGGAGTAGTGCTGTACACCATGGTAACTGGGTCCCGGCCCTTTGTGGGAAAAGACTTCCAGGAGCTGCGGAAGCAAGTCCTACGAGGGCAATACCCCATCCCACCTTATCTGTCTTTGGAGATAAGGGATCTGTTACAAAAAATGATTGCCCTCAACCCCAGTGACAGAGGCACCTTACGTGACCTCATGAGGCATCCATGGGTCAACATGGGCCAGAAGGAGCCACTCCAGCCACCCTGTGAAAAGGACCTGGAGGTGACAATGGTGAGGACTCCGGGCTTGACTTGCGACCAGATCCAGGACACTGGGACAGGCAGTGTGAGCTCCAAGAAACCCAAGGTGGAGGTCTCCATCATAACTCTGAAGCCCTTCTCTTGCGGGGACCTCTGTGGCAGTGAACTTGAGCCTTCGCCGAGCCCTGTGGTGTCCTCCCTGCAAACCAGGTGGCTCTACCACAGAAAAACTGTGCCGCTGCAGGAAGACCAGCAGGCAGGGCAGAAGACCGGTGAGTCTGCCTGTCCCCCACCCAGCCTGGAGGCGAGGACTGCCACCCCCAGCCCAGCCCCCCAGTGTGGCACTGGGACATCCACCTCCAGCAGCAGCAGCAGGATTGGAGCCCCAGAGGGAAGCAGCTGCCCCCTGGGTGTGTCCAACACTGGAAGGTCCTCCCACGCTGGGCAGCCTGAGAGTGTGTCCTCATCCACTGTCTCTGGCCAGAGCCAGAAAAAGCAAGGGGTGGCTGGGAGAATCTGGAACTTTATTTTGAAACATCTTTGTTGCAAGCTGCCCAGCATGAGGCGTCATAATAAAGTGAGCCCATGTGAACCCCATGGATGACCGAGGCAGGAAGGTCAGGCCGCCGCACTCCCTGGGGCCCGGTGCAGGGGAAGAGGAGTGTGTTCTCTGCACGGCCTTCAGCAGCATCGTATCCAAGACCCTGGCCAGCTCAGAGGATGGTCCGGAGCAGCCCGGGCGACCGAAAGCGAGGCCACCGTGGCTGCAGGTCTGCCCCTCAACCCCCACCTGGGTGAAACTTGAGAGACTGGACTGTCATTCCTGGGGCACGTCTCCCCTCCCCTACTCTTCTGTCTTCCGTGTTGGTGGGGGAGGGGGATAGTTCTTGTTCCAAGAACTCCTTGGTTCTTCCAACTCTAGTTAATAAACTTGACGCTCCAGAGAGATGCATCACACTCTGCTTCGCGTCGTCCCTGCACAGAATTGGGGCTGTGCATTTTCCAGTGAGACAAGCGTGCAGCCATGGAGCGCTTGGAGGTAGTCAGAACGACTAAAGGGAAAAATGACCTAAGAGAATTAGCACAGTGACTCCCAACAGCAACAACTGCTGCCCTGCAGGGCAGAAATGCGGAAAGTGTGTATTCCCTTCCTGCACTACCATTCCCGAACATTTTCAGAAGGGCCGAGGGGAACTTTTGGTCCCTGCGGCCTGTGTTAATTACAACAGAGAGGCCCATTAATACACAAATTTATACACAAATCCATGTATACATGTATAGCCACTTAAGTTTTTAAACTCTTCATTGAAGTTATATAACTCATTGATTTTCACAAACTAAAAATAAGTAACTTGCACCCAGATCATGAAAGAAAATATTACCATGGTACCAGTGCCCCAGAAGTCCCCCTTTGCTCCTTTCTAGACAATAGCCACCCCACATATCCTGTCTTAAAATTGCAGAGAGCAGTTTCTGTAATGCTTATATTGTTAAAAATTGTACCGTACTATCTATCCTGTCTTATATCTGTGTTTATGAGATTTCATTTTTGTGATTTATCTGAATTTGTTCCAGTACTATGTAGGATTTCACTGTGTATGAAAATACAGTGAACTTTATTGGAAAGCAGTTTGGGAGCATATATAAAAGCTGAAGATATACATATTCTGTAACTGTGAAATCCCACTACTAATTATATATTGACCAGAAATGTACACATGTGTTCAACATGTATAGTTTGAAATTGGACATTGAAAAATAGCTCTTAGAATTTTGAGTAACCACATTCAAATTCATGATTATGATCTGTTTGTAATATCTCCTTTTGCCTAGATGTATTTATTTAAAAATTTTAAATTTTATTTGAACTTAAAAAAAAACCTAGTTTACCTATTTTTCTCATCCCTCCCCCCCCCCCCGCCCCACCTCTTAAAACCACCCATTTGTTCTCTGTATCTATGTTGATAGAAGGGCGCTCTTTCTATTGAAATATTAGAAATGTAGGAGAAAATTAGTGGTTTTATAGATTCGCTAAAGGGAAGGTGAAGGAATGACCTCCTGATGACTTCCTTGTATCAAAAAAAAAAAAAAAAAATGTAAGGGCAACTTCATCAGTTGAAAATAAGGCAGAGAGATGATAGACTGGAGGTTTAGGGCTGAGGAAAAGATATGAGATAGTCATCATGGGTAGTTAATGAATGACTTCTTTAGGGAAATACAGGCTAGAAATGCCCAGTGATGTTACTCATTTGAGGCTGAAGAGCATGAATCTGTAGGAACATAACTTCATCCAGTTGTGAGAGATCTCAAGCAACACCAGGCTGCTTAGAAGTAAATGTGGGGTGTTAAATGGTTGGGTTCATCTAGATGTGCAATTATTCCACATGATGGGGATGAAGATTCATGATGGGAAACAGGGACCAGGAAATGAAAGTGTTTTATAATTCATTTATGTAAAAAATATATTAGGGAAAATCATATCATATACAATGAATGTCTTGATTATAAAACTGTGGGGATGTTGAACTGAAGGTGAGTTCTAGCATTATGAAGCTTTGTAGCGCTCTTCTGGATACACTCAGGAAAAGCAGGATGTTGCCACTTGTGGAAACTGCCTTGTTGTGAATCCATTCTGCTGTATTTCTAGCCACAATGAACCCATTTGCGGTGATACCAAGGACGCATTCAGTGCCTATAATTATTCACATCAAAATGATGCGAGATGGTGACAATTGATTTTCTGGGGGATTGCAGGTTTCGGTCATCCTGAGTTGTTGCTTCTCTTTGGTGTCTGAGGAAAATGTCTCCCCAGCGTGTGATGGGCAGACTTGTGATAGCTCCCACTATTCATGTCACCAGAAGCAGCAGTTGATGCATCATTTCCCAAGCTACTCCATTTGTTTATTTTAGAACTCTTAGTTGTAAGTCTGGAGATGCAAATGACGGAAGGAGTTGTTTTCTAATCCTCTCCCGTGTCCTTTCGGATGCCCCGGGGTGTGAGTTCAATCGTGGGGCCCAGGGAGGAACTTGAGTAGACGCTCCTTTATGAATCACTGACATGGTGTTGAGAGCTGTGTTCTTGAGTAGCTCTAGTTAAGTCAACCATCCGTTCACTAAGTCACCGGATAACTGCGTGTCACTTGTGACCGCAGGGAACTGATTGAAAGTAATAATAACTTCAAATATTTATAGCTATGAGCTAGGCCCTGTCCAGACACTTTATACATATCATGAAATTTAAGCCTTACAACAACCCTCTGCAGAATGTACTTTTATTATCTCCATTTTCCAGGGGAGGAAACTGAGGCTAAATAACTTGTCCAAAGTCAAAGAGGGAGAGGGAGACGGAGAAGGAGAGAGAGAGAGTTGGGATTCAAACCCGAGTCACATGGTCCCAGAGTCCTTGTTCTTACCCACTATGTTATACTACCTACCCCTGTGGATCCTTTTGTGTGCACCAAAGACTGAAGGCAGGGTTGGCTTAACTGTAACTTTTTATCCTGTTGGTCTTTTGTGATGCCCTCAGGGCTTAAGGGAAGAATAATTGAGTTGGAAAAAAACCCACCTGTGAGATTTCTTTTTTCACTCCTCACACAGAACACTTTACTTTGGACACTTCTGGTCACTAAACACGTGTGGTTTTTTTTTCCCCACAGCAAACAATTCTGCAACGCTGTCTCGGTGCCCTACCATTTAACTCAATTCTGACACTATCTACCTGGAGATGACATCAGATCCACAGGTTTAGGGCTCAGTCCCACCAGACTGCCCTCCATTTCAGATGCCAATCCCAAGTCTAGGTTGTCACCTGGACTTATTGGTTATAAGTTAGAGTTATGACCCTCTTTTTGGTTTCAGTTAATTTGCTGGAGTGGCTCACGGAGCTCAGGAAAACAGCTTATTTACATTTACCGATTTATTATAAAAGGTTATGATCGTAGATGAACACCCAGACGGAAGAGATGCATAGAGCAAGGTGGTGGGAAGGGGCATGGAGCTTCCACGCCCCCTTTGGGGTACCACACCCCGAGCACCTCATGTGTTCACCAGTCTGAAAGCTCTTTGAACCCAGTCCTTTTGGGGTTTAATGGAGCCTTTGTTACATAGGTGCCGTTGATTAAATCATTGGCCATTGGTTATTGTTTCAACCTCCAGCCTCTCCCCCTTTCGTGGAAACCTGGGGGTGGGACTGAAAGTTCCAACCTTGTATTCGCCCTCGGTTTTCCTGGCAATCAGTCCGCACCCTTAGGTGGGTTCCAAAAGTCACCTTGTTAACATAACAAAGGCATTTTTGTTGATCTCCTCACTGAGGAAATTCCAAGGGTTGTAGGAGCTCTGTGCGAGGTGGGGGGGGGGGGAAAGGGGACAAAGACCAAATGTATTTCTTATGATAAATCACAATAGCACAATAGTAAAGCAAGAAGACACTGATTTTCTGAGACAAACCTCTTGTACGAAATAAATTGAGAGATAATAAATCTCTATATAAAAATGATTGTACACACACACACTTATATGCCCACAAACACATATTTACCTTTCATTTTAAAGAAATCACTAGGAAAATAAGGGTTGAAGGAAAAGTTCCTTGCTCCTTTACAAGGTAGGCAAATCAACATAGGGTAAAAATCATACCCCAAGTCACCTATTCTATTTTGGAAGAGTAAAACCAAAAGAGATGAAGAATCAGTTTTATCTTGGGGAAGTTGTTTCTGATTTTAAAATGTAAGCACGATACACATGATGATAAAATGGACTTCTCAACTCAGAATAAATGAACTTTTGTGAGAGTACATAACGCTAAAGTAATGATAATGAAGTAATTCAAATAAAGGGAAGGTTGGTGTGTGAGATGTCTCCAAAATTTTTCATAATATTTGGTTTTCCCTTTACTTAGGACTTCTTTTAAACAAGGCGAAAACTTAAGGTTTTCTGGCCTGTTTTGGACAAGTTGTTATGAATTTTAGCATCTCATCTTTAAATCTCTATTCTTGAACTCCAAATGTTTCCCTCGATTACAGTGTACAGTAATAAACAACTGCTACTCTCTGCTTGTTCCCACCCACTTGTACAAGTAAGTCTGTAGTATTTCAGGACCTCTGATTTGGTTTTCAAGAGGCTTTTTCTTGTCACTGGCTCTCCTCCATTTCTGCTGACCCAGGCTTCCAAGAGTGTGAGGGATAATGGGATACACTCTCCGAAGAGTTTGATGCCTCTCTTTTTATTTGTTTTGCTCATCACTGTATTAAAAACATAAAATTCTAACTGAGTAAATTTGAAGATCGAATTGGCTTTATTCAGTGATTTATGAATCGGGCAGCATCCCATTGAGCAAGTAGAAAGGGGCTCTGCGGAGCTGTAAAAAATGCAAGAACTTTACAGGCAGGAGGGGGCAGAAAAGGGAAGTTTCTAGCTAAGAGTGGATTGTTTCAGGCAGGGTCACCTTCCTCTTGGGGGAAGGTGGGTGGGGGGGGTCACCCCTCTAGTGCTGACCAGGTGATTCCAGATCTATTGGTGAAAGGTCCCATTCCTGAGAGAGGCTGAAACTGCAATTAGGTTAGCTGTTAAGTCTTGGTTTGCTGACGTGGGACTTAGCACAAGTGACTCCATTTGGGGTTTGTTGTTTTTTTTTACTAACAACTGTATCTCATTCCTAGCGCTTAACCCCAGTACCTAGATACTTGCTGGTGAATGGATGACCAGACCAGTGAATTCAGAATTTCAGAGAAGTTCTTTATAATGAGAGACAGGCAGAGAAATGGCAGTTCTACCACCCAGTAAGTTTTGAACTCTTGCAGGTCTGATGCCCAAATCAAGCGTGGGAACGTGAACAGTGAGACTGAGTGAAAACACAGCAGTTCTTTGTGTTTCTGTTAGAGAAACACTGGTGGGAGACAGAGGACAAAGGAAGGAGACACAGGACCGGAGTGACCTCAGCTGGGGGCGGGGTTTCACAGTGTTGGGTGCTGCAGAGAGGTAGTCAGCAGGAGCAGGGGCTGTGTACGTCATCAGAGGCATGTTTTATTTTATTTTTTTGTTTTTATTGACGTATAGTTGATTTACAATCTTGTGCCAATCTGCTGTATGGCAAAGTGACTCAGTTATACGCATATAGACATTCTTTTTTTATATTCTTTTCCATTACAGTTTTATCACAGGATATTGACTCTAGTTCCCTGTGCTGTAGAGTAGGACCTTGTTGTTTATCCCTCCTATATATAATAGTTTACATCTGCTAATGCCACACTCCCAGCCCTTCCCTCTCCCACCCCCCTCCTCCTTGGCAACCACAAGTCTGTTCTCTATGTCTGTGAGTCTGTTGCTGTTTCATAGATAGGTTCATTTGTGCCATACTTTAGATTCCACATGTAAGTGGTATCACATGGTATTTGTCTTTCTCTTTCTGACTTACTTCACTTAATAATCTCTAGTTGCATCCATGTTGCTGCAATCATCAGAGGCATTTTAGAAGAGGCTCTGCTTGCCATAGCTTCTGGCAGCGTTGCTTCCTACAGTGGAAAGAAGAATGTTGTTGATGGGAATTCCCAAAGTTAGGCTAAAGTGGGGGTGAAGTAACTTTTCTAGGTGAAGAGGTGATCTTTTTTTTTTTCTTTTTGATTTCTATGTGTGTTTTATTATATATTAGTCTCTTACATCAAATAGAAGACAAAAAGTGGAGCTACAAACCAAAGTTACAAGAGTACTAGCTTTTCTCGTCGCCCGTCTGTCTACTTTTACCAGAGGTCTTTATTTCTTCATAAGGCTTTGAGCTACTTGTCCAGGGTCCTTGACTGCAACCTGAAGAACTCCCTGTGGCAGGCGGGTCTGGTGGTTAAGAACTCTCTCAACTCTTGATTAACTGGGAATGTCTTGATTTCTCCCTCATTTTCGAAGGAAAGTTTTGCTAGATATAGGATTCTTGGTTGACGGTTTCTTTCCTTCAACACTTCAAGTACATTGAGTCATGCCATCTGGCCTCCGAGGCTCCTGATGAGAAATCTGCTCAATGACCTTCCTGGCAAACCTTCTCTCAGCTTCATAGACTTTCATAATGTACCGTATCATGTCTTATGCAACAGAACATTTTGTATAGTATCGTGAAGTCAGTTAAGTTGTAACGTTATATATTTTTTTTAATTAGTTAATTTATTTTTGGCTGTGTTGGATCTTCGTTTCTGTGCGAGGGCTTTCTCTAGTTGCGGCAAGCGGGGGCCACTCTTCATCGCGGTGCGCGGGCCTCTCACTATCGCGGCCTCTCTTGTTGCGGAGCACAGGCTCCAGACGCGCAGGCTCAGCAATTGTGGCTCACGGGCCCAGTCGCTCCGCGGCCTGTGGGATCCTCCCAGACCAGGGCTCGAACCCGTGTCCCCTGCATCGACAGGCAGACTCTCAACCACTGCGCCACCAGGGAAGCCCAGTAACGTTATTTTGAGACCAGAATTTAAGGAAAAGGAATTGAACGTTTCAAGTGTAGTCATTATGAGGTCTCTAAAATTATTACGCGTTTTCAAACTAGAAATAAAAAGGCCACTGAAGTATCCTGCAGATTTTTATTTATAACAAAGTGAATACCAATATCTAATAACACACGTAAAGAAAACTTTCTTTGGGATCCTTTTTCCTAAGTGTAAAGGGGCCTTGAACTCAAAAAGTGAGAAAACCACTGTGGTGTATCCCCAGCGGTGATGGGTCCATTTCTTGCTCTGACCTCAGAGTGCACCATTGTGATGTACTTCACAGAGCCCTATGAAAGAGAAAGGTGGGCCCAGGTTTTTGGTCCTTAGAGCCCAGGAAGCTGCTTTTGGTGACCTGACGGCCTTGGACCTACAGTTAGCTTGTGTTTTCCTTGTTTGTGCCATTTTGTTGATTTTCGTTTCTCTTTTCTCTACTCTTTTTTATTTGTGTCATTGTTCTTTGTACAGTTAGCATAGTGAGTATTGTTGGTATAGTTAATACTTGATTAGCATAGTTAGTGTAGTTAGTACTAGTTAGCGCTGTTGGTACAGTTAGCGTAGTTAGCGTTGTTAGTAGAGACAGCATACTTAGCCCTGTTAGTACAGTTAGCATTGTTAGTTAGTGTAGTTAGCGTTGCTCGGTAGTGCTGTCAGTCAGTGTAGTTAGCAGATCACCAGGATGCAGGGCCTCACAGCCAAATCTGCTGGCAAGAAGGCTCGTATTGATGACTTCCGGATCCTCCACACCATTGGTGAAGGCACCTTCGGTAAAGTGAAGTTGGCCTGGCACATTCTGACCGGGACACAGGTGGCTGTGAAGGTCATAAAGAAAAGGCGTCAGAGCTTCTCAAGTGTCCAGGCACTTTTCCGGGAAGTGTGCAGTCTGAAGGCTCTGAATCACCCCAATATTGTGAAACTGCTGGGGGTGATTGACACAGAGGAGACATTTTTCGTGGTGATGGAGTACCTCAGTGGGGGGGACATGTACCGCTATTTGAAGATCCATGGCCGTATGACAGAGGCGGAGGCCCGAGGCCCGTTCCAGCAGCTGGTCTCCGCCCTGCAGCACTGCCACCGGAGGGGCATCGTGCACCGGGACCTGAAGCCACCGAGCCTCCTCTTTGATTCCAAGATGAATATCAAACTTACAGACTTTGGCCTCAGCAACAAGTGTGATGACATTTTCCAACTGGACACGAGCTGCGGCACACCCCCTTATGCTGCCCCGGAACTCTTCCTGGGGCAGAGCTCCAGCAGCCCTGCGGTGGACGTGTGGAGCCTGGGAGTAGTGCTGTACACCATGGTAACTGGGTCCCGGCCCTTTGTGGGAAAAGACTTCCAGGAGCTGCGGAAGCAAGTCCTACGAGGGCAATACCCCATCCCACCTTATCTGTCTTTGGAGATAAGGGATCTGTTACAAAAAATGATTGCCCTCAACCCCAGTGACAGAGGCACCTTACGTGACCTCATGAGGCATCCATGGGTCAACATGGGCCAGAAGGAGCCACTCCAGCCACCCTGTGAAAAGGACCTGGAGGTGACAATGGTGAGGACTCCGGGCTTGACTTGCGACCAGATCCAGGACACTGGGACAGGCAGTGTGAGCTCCAAGAAACCCAAGGTGGAGGTCTCCATCATAACTCTGAAGCCCTTCTCTTGCGGGGACCTCTGTGGCAGTGAACTTGAGCCTTCGCCGAGCCCTGTGGTGTCCTCCCTGCAAACCAGGTGGCTCTACCACAGAAAAACTGTGCCGCTGCAGGAAGACCAGCAGGCAGGGCAGAAGACCGGTGAGTCTGCCTGTCCCCCACCCAGCCTGGAGGCGAGGACTGCCACCCCCAGCCCAGCTCCCCAGTGTGGCACTGGGACATCCACCTCCAGCAGCAGCAGCAGGATTGGAGCCCCAGAGGGAAGCAGCTGCCCCCTGGGTGTGTCCAACACTGGAAGGTCCTCCCACGCTGGGCAGCCTGAGAGTGTGTCCTCATCCACTGTCTCTGGCCAGAGCCAGAAAAAGCAAGGGGTGGCTGGGAGAATCTGGAACTTTATTTTGAAACATCTTTGTTGCAAGCTGCCCAGCATGAGGCGTCATAATAAAGTGAGCCCATGTGAACCCCATGGATGACCGAGGCAGGAAGGTCAGGCCGCCGCGCTCCCTGGGGCCCGGTGCAGGGGAAGAGGAGTGTGTTCTCTGCACGGCCTTCAGCAGCATCGTATCCAAGACCCTGGCCAGCTCAGAGGATGGTCCGGAGCAGCCCGGGCGACCGAAAGCGAGGCCACCGTGGCTGCAGGTCTGCCCCTCAACCCCCACCTGGGTGAAACTTGAGAGACTGGACTGTCATTCCTGGGGCACGTCTCCCCTCCCCTACTCTTCTGTCTTCCGTGTTGGTGGGGGAGGGGGATAGTTCTTGTTCCAAGAACTCCTTGGTTCTTCCAACTCTAGTTAATAAACTTGACGCTCCAGAGAGATGCATCACACTCTGCTTCGCGTCGTCCCTGCACAGAATTGGGGCTGTGCATTTTCCAGTGAGACAAGCGTGCAGCCATGGAGCGCTGGGAGGTAGTCAGAACGACTAAAGGGAAAAATGACCTAAGAGAATTAGCACAGTGACTCCCAACAGCAACAACTGCTGCCCTGCAGGGCAGAAATGCGGAAAGTGTGTATTCCCTTCCTGCACTACCATTCCCGAACATTTTCAGAAGGGCCGAGGGGAACTTTTGGTCCCTGCGGCCTGTGTTAATTACAACAGAGAGGCCCATTAATACACAAATTTATACACAAATCCATGTATACATGTATAGCCACTTAAGTTTTTAAACTCTTCATTGAAGTTATATAACTCATTGATTTTCACAAACTAAAAATAAGTAACTTGCACCCAGATCATGAAAGAAAATATTACCATGGTACCAGTGCCCCAGAAGTCCCCCTTTGCTCCTTTCTAGACAATAGCCACCCCACATATCCTGTCTTAAAATTGCAGAGAGCAGTTTCTGTAATGCTTATATTGTTAAAAATTGTACCGTACTATCTATCCTGTCTTATATCTGTGTTTATGAGATTTCATTTTTGTGATTTATCTGAATTTGTTCCAGTACTATGTAGGATTTCACTGTGTATGAAAATACAGTGAACTTTATTGGAAAGCAGTTTGGGAGCATATATAAAAGCTGAAGATATACATATTCTGTAACTGTGAAATCCCACTACTAATTATATATTGACCAGAAATGTACACATGTGTTCAACATGTATAGTTTGAAATTGGACATTGAAAAATAGCTCTTAGAATTTTGAGTAACCACATTCAAATTCATGATTATGATCTGTTTGTAATATCTCCTTTTGCCTAGATGTATTTATTTAAAAATTTTAAATTTTATTTGAACTTAAAAAAAAACCTAGTTTACCTATTTTTCTCATCCCTCCCCCCCCCCGCCCCACCTCTTAAAACCACCCATTTGTTCTCTGTATCTATGTTGATAGAAGGGCGCTCTTTCTATTGAAATATTAGAAATGTAGGAGAAAATTAGTGGTTTTATAGATTCGCTAAAGGGAAGGTGAAGGAATGACCTCCTGATGACTTCCTTGTATCAAAAAAAAAAAAAAATGTAAGGGCAACTTCATCAGTTGAAAATAAGGCAGAGAGATGATAGACTGGAGGTTTAGGGCTGAGGAAAAGATATGAGATAGTCATCATGGGTAGTTAATGAATGACTTCTTTAGGGAAATACAGGCTAGAAATGCCCAGTGATGTTACT
The DNA here is from genome assembly GCF_965194805.1 of Balaenoptera borealis. Taxonomy (NCBI): domain Eukaryota; kingdom Metazoa; phylum Chordata; class Mammalia; order Artiodactyla; family Balaenopteridae; genus Balaenoptera; species Balaenoptera borealis. Next base: position 75,078 of record NW_028122740.1, on the reverse strand, counting down.
CATTTGAGGCTGAAGAGCATGAATCTGTAGGAACATAACTTCATCCAGTTGTGAGAGATCTCAAGCAACACCAGGCTGCTTAGAAGTAAATGTGGGGTGTTAAATGGTTGGGTTCATCTAGATGTGCAATTATTCCACATGATGGGGATGAAGATTCATGATGGGAAACAGGGACCAGGAAATGAAAGTGTTTTATAATTCATTTATGTAAAAAATATATTAGGGAAAATCATATCATATACAATGAATGTCTTGATTATAAAACTGTGGGGATGTTGAACTGAAGGTGAGTTCTAGCATTATGAAGCTTTGTAGCGCTCTTCTGGATACACTCAGGAAAAGCAGGATGTTGCCACTTGTGGAAACTGCCTTGTTGTGAATCCATTCTGCTGTATTTCTAGCCACAATGAACCCATTTGCGGTGATACCAAGGACGCATTCAGTGCCTATAATTATTCACATCAAAATGATGCGAGATGGTGACAATTGATTTTCTGGGGGATTGCAGGTTTCGGTCATCCTGAGTTGTTGCTTCTCTTTGGTGTCTGAGGAAAATGTCTCCCCAGCGTGTGATGGGCAGACTTGTGATAGCTCCCACTATTCATGTCACCAGAAGCAGCAGTTGATGCATCATTTCCCAAGCTACTCCATTTGTTTATTTTAGAACTCTTAGTTGTAAGTCTGGAGATGCAAATGACGGAAGGAGTTGTTTTCTAATCCTCTCCCGTGTCCTTTCGGATGCCCCGGGGTGTGAGTTCAATCGTGGGGCCCAGGGAGGAACTTGAGTAGACGCTCCTTTATGAATCACTGACATGGTGTTGAGAGCTGTGTTCTTGAGTAGCTCTAGTTAAGTCAACCATCCGTTCACTAAGTCACCGGATAACTGCGTGTCACTTGTGACCGCAGGGAACTGATTGAAAGTAATAATAACTTCAAATATTTATAGCTATGAGCTAGGCCCTGTCCAGACACTTTATACATATCATGAAATTTAAGCCTTACAACAACCCTCTGCAGAATGTACTTTTATTATCTCCATTTTCCAGGGGAGGAAACTGAGGCTAAATAACTTGTCCAAAGTCAAAGAGGGAGAGGGAGACGGAGAAGGAGAGAGAGAGAGTTGGGATTCAAACCCGAGTCACATGGTCCCAGAGTCCTTGTTCTTACCCACTATGTTATACTACCTACCCCTGTGGATCCTTTTGTGTGCACCAAAGACTGAAGGCAGGGTTGGCTTAACTGTAACTTTTTATCCTGTTGGTCTTTTGTGATGCCCTCAGGGCTTAAGGGAAGAATAATTGAGTTGGAAAAAAACCCACCTGTGAGATTTCTTTTTTCACTCCTCACACAGAACACTTTACTTTGGACACTTCTGGTCACTAAACACGTGTGGTTTTTTTTTCCCCACAGCAAACAATTCTGCAACGCTGTCTCGGTGCCCTACCATTTAACTCAATTCTGACACTATCTACCTGGAGATGACATCAGATCCACAGGTTTAGGGCTCAGTCCCACCAGACTGCCCTCCATTTCAGATGCCAATCCCAAGTCTAGGTTGTCACCTGGACTTATTGGTTATAAGTTAGAGTTATGACCCTCTTTTTGGTTTCAGTTAATTTGCTGGAGTGGCTCACGGAGCTCAGGAAAACAGCTTATTTACATTTACCGATTTATTATAAAAGGTTATGATCGTAGATGAACACCCAGACGGAAGAGATGCATAGAGCAAGGTGGTGGGAAGGGGCATGGAGCTTCCACGCCCCCTTTGGGGTACCACACCCCGAGCACCTCATGTGTTCACCAGTCTGAAAGCTCTTTGAACCCAGTCCTTTTGGGTTTTAATGGAGCCTTTGTTACATAGGTGCAGTTGATTAAATCATTGGCCATTGGTTATTGTTTCAACCTCCAGCCTCTCCCCCTTTCGTGGAAACCTGGGGGTGGGACTGAAAGTTCCAACCTTGTATTCGCCCTCGGTTTTCCTGGCAATCAGTCCGCACCCTTAGGTGGGTTCCAAAAGTCACCTTGTTAACATAACAAAGGCATTTTTGTTGATCTCCTCACTGAGGAAATTCCAAGGGTTGTAGGAGCTCTGTGCGAGGTGGGGGGGGGGGGAAGGGGACAAAGACCAAATGTATTTCTTATGATAAATCACAATAGCACAATAGTAAAGCAAGAAGACACTGATTTTCTGAGACAAACCTCTTGTACAAAATAAATTGAGAGATAATAAATCTCTATATAAAAATGATTGTACACACACACACTTATATGCCCACAAACACATATTTACCTTTCATTTTAAAGAAATCACTAGGAAAATAAGGGTTGAAGGAAAAGTTCCTTGCTCCTTTACAAGGTAGGCAAATCAACATAGGGTAAAAATCATACCCCAAGTCACCTAATCTATTTTGGAAGAGTAAAACCAAAAGAGATGAAGAATCAGTTTTATCTTGGGGAAGTTGTTTCTGATTTTAAAATGTAAGCACGATACACATGATGATAAAATGGACTTCTCAACTCAGAATAAATGAACTTTTGTGAGAGTACATAACGCTAAAGTAATGATAATGAAGTAATTCAAATAAAGGGAAGGTTGGTGTGTGAGATGTCTCCAAAATTTTTCATAATATTTGGTTTTCCCTTTACTTAGGACTTCTTTTAAACAAGGCGAAAACTTAAGGTTTTCTGGCCTGTTTTGGACAAGTTGTTATGAATTTTAGCATCTCATCTTTAAATCTCTATTCTTGAACTCCAAATGTTTCCCTCGATTACAGTGTACAGTAATAAACAACTGCTACTCTCTGCTTGTTCCCACCCACTTGTACAAGTAAGTCTGTAGTATTTCAGGACCTCTGATTTGGTTTTCAAGAGGCTTTTTCTTGTCACTGGCTCTCCTCCATTTCTGCTGACCCAGGCTTCCAAGAGTGTGAGGGATAATGGGATACACTCTCCGAAGAGTTTGATGCCTCTCTTTTTATTTGTTTTGCTCATCACTGTATTAAAAACATAAAATTCTAACTGAGTAAATTTGAAGATCGAATTGGCTTTATTCAGTGATTTATGAATCGGGCAGCATCCCATTGAGCAAGTAGAAAGGGGCTCTGCGGAGCTGTAAAAAATGCAAGAACTTTACAGGCAGGAGGGGGCAGAAAAGGGAAGTTTCTAGCTAAGAGTGGATTGTTTCAGGCAGGGTCACCTTCCTCTTGGGGGAAGGTGGGTGGGGGGGGTCACCCCTCTAGTGCTGACCAGGTGATTCCAGATCTATTGGTGAAAGGTCCCATTCCTGAGAGAGGCTGAAACTGCAATTAGGTTAGCTGTTAAGTCTTGGTTTGCTGACGTGGGACTTAGCACAAGTGACTCCATTTGGGGTTTGTTGTTTTTTTTTACTAACAACTGTATCTCATTCCTAGCGCTTAACCCCAGTACCTAGATACTTGCTGGTGAATGGATGACCAGACCAGTGAATTCAGAATTTCAGAGAAGTTCTTTATAATGAGAGACAGGCAGAGAAATGGCAGTTCTACCACCCAGTAAGTTTTGAACTCTTGCAGGTCTGATGCCCAAATCAAGCGTGGGAACGTGAACAGTGAGACTGAGTGAAAACACAGCAGTTCTTTGTGTTTCTGTTAGAGAAACACTGGTGGGAGACAGAGGACAAAGGAAGGAGACACAGGACCGGAGTGACCTCAGCTGGGGGCGGGGTTTCACAGTGTTGGGTGCTGCAGAGAGGTAGTCAGCAGGAGCAGGGGCTGTGTACGTCATCAGAGGCATGTTTTATTTTATTTTTTTGTTTTTATTGACGTATAGTTGATTTACAATCTTGTGCCAATCTGCTGTATGGCAAAGTGACTCAGTTATACGCATATAGACATTCTTTTTTTATATTCTTTTCCATTACAGTTTTATCACAGGATATTGACTCTAGTTCCCTGTGCTGTAGAGTAGGACCTTGTTGTTTATCCCTCCTATATATAATAGTTTACATCTGCTAATGCCACACTCCCAGCCCTTCCCTCTCCCACCCCCCTCCTCCTTGGCAACCACAAGTCTGTTCTCTATGTCTGTGAGTCTGTTGCTGTTTCATAGATAGGTTCATTTGTGCCATACTTTAGATTCCACATGTAAGTGGTATCACATGGTATTTGTCTTTCTCTTTCTGACTTACTTCACTTAATAATCTCTAGTTGCATCCATGTTGCTGCAATCATCAGAGGCATTTTAGAAGAGGCTCTGCTTGCCATAGCTTCTGGCAGCGTTGCTTCCTACAGTGGAAAGAAGAATGTTGTTGATGGGAATTCCCAAAGTTAGGCTAAAGTGGGGGTGAAGTAACTTTTCTAGGTGAAGAGGTGATCTTTTTTTTTTTCTTTTTGATTTCTATGTGTGTTTTATTATATATTAGTCTCTTACATCAAATAGAAGACAAAAAGTGGAGCTACAAACCAAAGTTACAAGAGTACTAGCTTTTCTCGTCGCCCGTCTGTCTACTTTTACCAGAGGTCTTTATTTCTTCATAAGGCTTTGAGCTACTTGTCCAGGGTCCTTGACTGCAACCTGAAGAACTCCCTGTGGCAGGCGGGTCTGGTGGTTAAGAACTCTCTCAACTCTTGATTAACTGGGAATGTCTTGATTTCTCCCTCATTTTCGAAGGAAAGTTTTGCTAGATATAGGATTCTTGGTTGACGGTTTCTTTCCTTCAACACTTCAAGTACATTGAGTCATGCCATCTGGCCTCCGAGGCTCCTGATGAGAAATCTGCTCAATGACCTTCCTGGCAAACCTTCTCTCAGCTTCATAGACTTTCATAATGTACCGTATCATGTCTTATGCAACAGAACATTTTGTATAGTATCGTGAAGTCAGTTAAGTTGTAACGTTATATATATTTTTTAATTAGTTAATTTATTTTTGGCTGTGTTGGATCTTCGTTTCTGTGCGAGGGCTTTCTCTAGTTGCGGCAAGCGGGGGCCACTCTTCATCGCGGTGCGCGGGCCTCTCACTATCGCGGCCTCTCTTGTTGCGGAGCACAGGCTCCAGACGCGCAGGCTCAGCAATTGTGGCTCACGGGCCCAGTCGCTCCGCGGCCTGTGGGATCCTCCCAGACCAGGGCTCGAACCCGTGTCCCCTGCATCGACAGGCAGACTCTCAACCACTGCGCCACCAGGGAAGCCCAGTAACGTTATTTTGAGACCAGAATTTAAGGAAAAGGAATTGAACGTTTCAAGTGTAGACATTATGAGGTCTCTAAAATTATTACGCGTTTTCAAACTAGAAATAAAAAGGCCACTGAAGTATCCTGCAGATTTTTATTTATAACAAAGTGAATACCAATATCTAATAACACACGTAAAGAAAACTTTCTTTGGGATCCTTTTTCCTAAGTGTAAAGGGGCCTTGAACTCAAAAAGTGAGAAAACCACTGTGGTGTATCCCCAGCGGTGATGGGTCCATTTCTTGCTCTGACCTCAGAGTGCACCATTGTGATGTACTTCACAGAGCCCTATGAAAGAGAAAGGTGGGCCCAGGTTTTTGGTCCTTAGAGCCCAGGAAGCTGCTTTTGGTGACCTGACGGCCTTGGACCTACAGTTAGCTTGTGTTTTCCTTGTTTGTGCCATTTTGTTGATTTTCGTTTCTCTTTTCTCTACTCTTTTTTATTTGTGTCATTGTTCTTTGTACAGTTAGCATAGTGAGTATTGTTGGTATAGTTAATACTTGATTAGCATAGTTAGTGTAGTTAGTACTAGTTAGCGCTGTTGGTACAGTTAGCGTAGTTAGCGTTGTTAGTAGAGACAGCATACTTAGCCCTGTTAGTACAGTTAGCATTGTTAGTTAGCGTAGTTAGCGTTGCTCGGTAGTGCTGTCAGTCAGTGTAGTTAGCAGATCACCAGGATGCAGGGCCTCACAGCCAAATCTGCTGGCAAGAAGGCTCGTATTGATGACTTCCGGATCCTCCACACCATTGGTGAAGGCACCTTCGGTAAAGTGAAGTTGGCCTGGCACATTCTGACCGGGACACAGGTGGCTGTGAAGGTCATAAAGAAAAGGCGTCAGAGCTTCTCAAGTGTCCAGGCACTTTTCCGGGAAGTGTGCAGTCTGAAGGCTCTGAATCACCCCAATATTGTGAAACTGCTGGGGGTGATTGACACAGAGGAGACATTTTTCGTGGTGATGGAGTACCTCAGTGGGGGGGACATGTACCGCTATTTGAAGATCCATGGCCGTATGACAGAGGCGGAGGCCCGAGGCCCGTTCCAGCAGCTGGTCTCCGCCCTGCAGCACTGCCACCGGAGGGGCATCGTGCACCGGGACCTGAAGCCACCGAGCCTCCTCTTTGATTCCAAGATGAATATCAAACTTACAGACTTTGGCCTCAGCAACAAGTGTGATGACATTTTCCAACTGGACACGAGCTGCGGCACACCCCCTTATGCTGCCCCGGAACTCTTCCTGGGGCAGAGCTCCAGCGGCCCTGCGGTGGACGTGTGGAGCCTGGGAGTAGTGCTGTACACCATGGTAACTGGGTCCCGGCCCTTTGTGGGAAAAGACTTCCAGGAGCTGCGGAAGCAAGTCCTACGAGGGCAATACCCCATCCCACCTTATCTGTCTTTGGAGATAAGGGATCTGTTACAAAAAATGATTGCCCTCAACCCCAGTGACAGAGGCACCTTACGTGACCTCATGAGGCATCCATGGGTCAACATGGGCCAGAAGGAGCCACTCCAGCCACCCTGTGAAAAGGACCTGGAGGTGACAATGGTGAGGACTCCGGGCTTGACTTGCGACCAGATCCAGGACACTGGGACAGGCAGTGTGAGCTCCAAGAAACCCAAGGTGGAGGTCTCCATCATAACTCTGAAGCCCTTCTCTTGCGGGGACCTCTGTGGCAGTGAACTTGAGCCTTCGCCGAGCCCTGTGGTGTCCTCCCTGCAAACCAGGTGGCTCTACCACAGAAAAACTGTGCCGCTGCAGGAAGACCAGCAGGCAGGGCAGAAGACCGGTGAGTCTGCCTGTCCCCCACCCAGCCTGGAGGCGAGGACTGCCACCCCCAGCCCAGCCCCCCAGTGTGGCACTGGGACATCCACCTCCAGCAGCAGCAGCAGGATTGGAGCCCCAGAGGGAAGCAGCTGCCCCCTGGGTGTGTCCAACACTGGAAGGTCCTCCCACGCTGGGCAGCCTGAGAGTGTGTCCTCATCCACTGTCTCTGGCCAGAGCCAGAAAAAGCAAGGGGTGGCTGGGAGAATCTGGAACTTTATTTTGAAACATCTTTGTTGCAAGCTGCCCAGCATGAGGCGTCATAATAAAGTGAGCCCATGTGAACCCCATGGATGACCGAGGCAGGAAGGTCAGGCCGCCGCGCTCCCTGGGGCCCGGTGCAGGGGAAGAGGAGTGTGTTCTCTGCACGGCCTTCAGCAGCATCGTATCCAAGACCCTGGCCAGCTCAGAGGATGGTCCGGAGCAGCCCGGGCGACCGAAAGCGAGGCCACCGTGGCTGCAGGTCTGCCCCTCAACCCCCACCTGGGTGAAACTTGAGAGACTGGACTGTCATTCCTGGGGCACGTCTCCCCTCCCCTACTCTTCTGTCTTCCGTGTTGGTGGGGGAGGGGGATAGTTCTTGTTCCAAGAACTCCTTGGTTCTTCCAACTCTAGTTAATAAACTTGACGCTCCAGAGAGATGCATCACACTCTGCTTCGCGTCGTCCCTGCACAGAATTGGGGCTGTGCATTTTCCAGTGAGACAAGCGTGCAGCCATGGAGCGCTTGGAGGTAGTCAGAACGACTAAAGGGAAAAATGACCTAAGAGAATTAGCACAGTGACTCCCAACAGCAACAACTGCTGCCCTGCAGGGCAGAAATGCGGAAAGTGTGTATTCCCTTCCTGCACTACCATTCCCGAACATTTTCAGAAGGGCCGAGGGGAACTTTTGGTCCCTGCGGCCTGTGTTAATTACAACAGAGAGGCCCATTAATACACAAATTTATACACAAATCCATGTATACATGTATAGCCACTTAAGTTTTTAAACTCTTCATTGAAGTTATATAACTCATTGATTTTCACAAACTAAAAATAAGTAACTTGCACCCAGATCATGAAAGAAAATATTACCATGGTACCAGTGCCCCAGAAGTCCCCCTTTGCTCCTTTCTAGACAATAGCCACCCCACATATCCTGTCTTAAAATTGCAGAGAGCAGTTTCTGTAATGCTTATATTGTTAAAAATTGTACCGTACTATCTATCCTGTCTTATATCTGTGTTTATGAGATTTCATTTTTGTGATTTATCTGAATTTGTTCCAGTACTATGTAGGATTTCACCGTGTATGAAAATACAGTGAACTTTATTGGAAAGCAGTTTGGGAGCATATATAAAAGCTGAAGATATACATATTCTGTAACTGTGAAATCCCACTACTAATTATATATTGACCAGAAATGTACACATGTGTTCAACATGTATAGTTTGAAATTGGACATTGAAAAATAGCTCTTAGAATTTTGAGTAACCACATTCAAATTCATGATTATGATCTGTTTGTAATATCTCCTTTTGCCTAGATGTATTTATTTAAAAATTTTAAATTTTATTTGAACTTAAAAAAAAACCTAGTTTACCTATTTTTCTCATCCCTCCCCCCCCCCCCGCCCCACCTCTTAAAACCACCCATTTGTTCTCTGTATCTATGTTGATAGAAGGGCGCTCTTTCTATTGAAATATTAGAAATGTAGGAGAAAATTAGTGGTTTTATAGATTCGCTAAAGGGAAGGTGAAGGAATGACCTCCTGATGACTTCCTTGTATCAAAAAAAAAAAAAAAAAAAATGTAAGGGCAACTTCATCAGTTGAAAATAAGGCAGAGAGATGATAGACTGGAGGTTTAGGGCTGAGGAAAAGATATGAGATAGTCATCATGGGTAGTTAATGAATGACTTCTTTAGGGAAATACAGGCTAGAAATGCCCAGTGATGTTACTCATTTGAGGCTGAAGAGCATGAATCTGTAGGAACATAACTTCATCCAGTTGTGAGAGATCTCAAGCAACACCAGGCTGCTTAGAAGTAAATGTGGGGTGTTAAATGGTTGGGTTCATCTAGATGTGCAATTATTCCACATGATGGGGATGAAGATTCATGATGGGAAACAGGGACCAGGAAATGAAAGTGTTTTATAATTCATTTATGTAAAAAATATATTAGGGAAAATCATATCATATACAATGAATGTCTTGATTATAAAACTGTGGGGATGTTGAACTGAAGGTGAGTTCTAGCATTATGAAGCTTTGTAGCGCTCTTCTGGATACACTCAGGAAAAGCAGGATGTTGCCACTTGTGGAAACTGCCTTGTTGTGAATCCATTCTGCTGTATTTCTAGCCACAATGAACCCATTTGCGGTGATACCAAGGACGCATTCAGTGCCTATAATTATTCACATCAAAATGATGCGAGATGGTGACAATTGATTTTCTGGGGGATTGCAGGTTTCGGTCATCCTGAGTTGTTGCTTCTCTTTGGTGTCTGAGGAAAATGTCTCCCCAGCGTGTGATGGGCAGACTTGTGATAGCTCCCACTATTCATGTCACCAGAAGCAGCAGTTGATGCATCATTTCCCAAGCTACTCCATTTGTTTATTTTAGAACTCTTAGTTGTAAGTCTGGAGATGCAAATGACGGAAGGAGTTGTTTTCTAATCCTCTCCCGTGTCCTTTCGGATGCCCCGGGGTGTGAGTTCAATCGTGGGGCCCAGGGAGGAACTTGAGTAGACGCTCCTTTATGAATCACTGACATGGTGTTGAGAGCTGTGTTCTTGAGTAGCTCTAGTTAAGTCAACCATCCGTTCACTAAGTCACCGGATAACTGCGTGTCACTTGTGACCGCAGGGAACTGATTGAAAGTAATAATAACTTCAAATATTTATAGCTATGAGCTAGGCCCTGTCCAGACACTTTATACATATCATGAAATTTAAGCCTTACAACAACCCTCTGCAGAATGTACTTTTATTATCTCCATTTTCCAGGGGAGGAAACTGAGGCTAAATAACTTGTCCAAAGTCAAAGAGGGAGAGGGAGACGGAGAAGGAGAGAGAGAGAGTTGGGATTCAAACCCGAGTCACATGGTCCCAGAGTCCTTGTTCTTACCCACTATGTTATACTACCTACCCCTGTGGATCCTTTTGTGTGCACCAAAGACTGAAGGCAGGGTTGGCTTAACTGTAACTTTTTATCCTGTTGGTCTTTTGTGATGCCCTCAGGGCTTAAGGGAAGAATAATTGAGTTGGAAAAAAACCCACCTGTGAGATTTCTTTTTTCACTCCTCACACAGAACACTTTACTTTGGACACTTCTGGTCACTAAACACGTGTGTTTTTTTTTTCCCCACAGCAAACAATTCTGCAACGCTGTCTCGGTGCCCTACCATTTAACTCAATTCTGACACTATCTACCTGGAGATGACATCAGATCCACAGGTTTAGGGCTCAGTCCCACCAGACTGCCCTCCATTTCAGATGCCAATCCCAAGTCTAGGTTGTCACCTGGACTTATTGGTTATAAGTTAGAGTTATGACCCTCTTTTTGGTTTCAGTTAATTTGCTGGAGTGGCTCACGGAGCTCAGGAAAACAGCTTATTTACATTTACCGATTTATTATAAAAGGTTATGATCGTAGATGAACACCCAGACGGAAGAGATGCATAGAGCAAGGTGGTGGGAAGGGGCATGGAGCTTCCACGCCCCCTTTGGGGTACCACACCCCGAGCACCTCATGTGTTCACCAGTCTGAAAGCTCTTTGAACCCAGTCCTTTTGGGGTTTAATGGAGCCTTTGTTACATAGGTGCCGTTGATTAAATCATTGGCCATTGGTTATTGTTTCAACCTCCAGCCTCTCCCCCTTTCGTGGAAACCTGGGGGTGGGACTGAAAGTTCCAACCTTGTATTCGCCCTCGGTTTTCCTGGCAATCAGTCCGCACCCTTAGGTGGGTTCCAAAAGTCACCTTGTTAACATAACAAAGGCATTTTTGTTGATCTCCTCACTGAGGAAATTCCAAGGGTTGTAGGAGCTCTGTGCGAGGTGGGGGGGGGGGGAAAGGGGACAAAGACCAAATGTATTTCTTATGATAAATCACAATAGCACAATAGTAAAGCAAGAAGACACTGATTTTCTGAGACAAACCTCTTGTACGAAATAAATTGAGAGATAATAAATCTCTATATAAAAATGATTGTACACACACACACTTATATGCCCACAAACACATATTTACCTTTCATTTTAAAGAAATCACTAGGAAAATAAGGGTTGAAGGAAAAGTTCCTTGCTCCTTTACAAGGTAGGCAAATCAACATAGGGTAAAAATCATACCCCAAGTCACCTATTCTATTTTGGAAGAGTAAAACCAAAAGAGATGAAGAATCAGTTTTATCTTGGGGAAGTTGTTTCTGATTTTAAAATGTAAGCACGATACACATGATGATAAAATGGACTTCTCAACTCAGAATAAATGAACTTTTGTGAGAGTACATAACGCTAAAGTAATGATAATGAAGTAATTCAAATAAAGGGAAGGTTGGTGTGTGAGATGTCTCCAAAATTTTTCATAATATTTGGTTTTCCCTTTACTTAGGACTTCTTTTAAACAAGGCGAAAACTTAAGGTTTTCTGGCCTGTTTTGAACAAGTTGTTATGAATTTTAGCATCTCATCTTTAAATCTCTATTCTTGAACTCCAAATGTTTCCCTCGATTACAGTGTACAGTAATAAACAACTGCTACTCTCTGCTTGTTCCCACCCACTTGTACAAGTAAGTCTGTAGTATTTCAGGACCTCTGATTTGGTTTTCAAGAGGCTTTTTCTTGTCACTGGCTCTCCTCCATTTCTGCTGACCCAGGCTTCCAAGAGTGTGAGGGATAATGGGATACACTCTCCGAAGAGTTTGATGCCTCTCTTTTTATTTGTTTTGCTCATCACTGTATTAAAAACATAAAATTCTAACTGAGTAAATTTGAAGATCGAATTGGCTTTATTCAGTGATTTATGAATCGGGCAGCATCCCATTGAGCAAGTAGAAAGGAGCTCTGCGGAGCTGTAAAAAATGCAAGAACTTTACAGGCAGGAGGGGGCAGAAAAGGGAAGTTTCTAGCTAAGAGTGGATTGTTTCAGGCAGGGTCACCTTCCTCTTGGGGGAAGGTGGGTGGGGGGGGTCACCCCTCTAGTGCTGACCAGGTGATTCCAGATCTATTGGTGAAAGGTCCCATTCCTGAGAGAGGCTGAAACTGCAATTAGGTTAGCTGTTAAGTCTTGGTTTGCTGACGTGGGACTTAGCACAAGTGACTCCATTTGGGGTTTGTTGTTTTTTTTACTAACAACTGTATCTCATTCCTAGCGCTTAACCCCAGTACCTAGATACTTGCTGGTGAATGGATGACCAGACCAGTGAATTCAGAATTTCAGAGAAGTTCTTTATAATGAGAGACAGGCAGAGAAATGGCAGTTCTACCACCCAGTAAGTTTTGAACTCTTGCAAGTCTGATGCCCAAATCAAGCGTGGGAACGTGAACAGTGAGACTGAGTGAAAACACAGCAGTTCTTTGTGTTTCTGTTAGAGAAACACTGGTGGGAGACAGAGGACAAAGGAAGGAGACACAGGACCGGAGTGACCTCAGCTGGGGGCGGGGTTTCACAGTGTTGGGTGCTGCAGAGAGGTAGTCAGCAGGAGCAGGGGCTGTGTACGTCATCAGAGGCATGTTTTATTTTATTTTTTTGTTTTTATTGACGTATAGTTGATTTACAATCTTGTGCCAATCTGCTGTATGGCAAAGTGACTCAGTTATACGCATATAGACATTCTTTTTTAATATTCTTTTCCATTACAGTTTTATCACAGGATATTGACTCTAGTTCCCTGTGCTGTAGAGTAGGACCTTGTTGTTTATCCCTCCTATATATAATAGTTTACATCTGCTAATGCCACACTCCCAGCCCTTCCCTCTCCCACCCCCCTCCTCCTTGGCAACCACAAGTCTGTTCTCTATGTCTGTGAGTCTGTTGCTGTTTCATAGATAGGTTCATTTGTGCCATACTTTAGATTCCACATGTAAGTGGTATCACATGGTATTTGTCTTTCTCTTTCTGACTTACTTCACTTAATAATCTCTAGTTGCATCCATGTTGCTGCAATCATCAGAGGCATTTTAGAAGAGGCTCTGCTTGCCATAGCTTCTGGCAGCGTTGCTTCCTACAGTGGAAAGAAGAATGTTGTTGATGGGAATTCCCAAAGTTAGGCTAAAGTGGGGGTGAAGTAACTTTTCTAGGTGAAGAGGTGATCTTTTTTTTTTTCTTTTTGATTTCTATGTGTGTTTTATTATATATTAGTCTCTTACATCAAATAGAAGACAAAAAGTGGAGCTACAAACCAAAGTTACAAGAGTACTAGCTTTTCTCGTCGCCCGTCTGTCTACTTTTACCAGAGGTCTTTATTTCTTCATAAGGCTTTGAGCTACTTGTCCAGGGTCCTTGACTGCAACCTGAAGAACTCCCTGTGGCAGGCGGGTCTGGTGGTTAAGAACTCTCTCAACTCTTGATTAACTGGGAATGTCTTGATTTCTCCCTCATTTTCGAAGGAAAGTTTTGCTAGATATAGGATTCTTGGTTGACGGTTTCTTTCCTTCAACACTTCAAGTACATTGAGTCATGCCATCTGGCCTCCGAGGCTCCTGATGAGAAATCTCCTCAATGACCTTCCTGGCAAACCTTCTCTCAGCTTCATAGACTTTCATAATGTACCGTATCATGTCTTATGCAACAGAACATTTTGTATAGTATCGTGAAGTCAGTTAAGTTGTAACGTTATATATTTTTTTTAATTAGTTAATTTATTTTTGGCTGTGTTGGATCTTCGTTTCTGTGCGAGGGCTTTCTCTAGTTGCGGCAAGCGGGGGCCACTCTTCATCGCGGTGCGCGGGCCTCTCACTATCGCGGCCTCTCTTGTTGCGGAGCACAGGCTCCAGACGCGCAGGCTCAGCAATTGTGGCTCACGGGCCCAGTCGCTCCGCGGCCTGTGGGATCCTCCCAGACCAGGGCTCGAACCCGTGTCCCCTGCATCGACAGGCAGACTCTCAACCACTGCGCCACCAGGGAAGCCCAGTAACGTTATTTTGAGACCAGAATTTAAGGAAAAGGAATTGAACGTTTCAAGTGTAGTCATTATGAGGTCTCTAAAATTATTACGCGTTTTCAAACTAGAAATAAAAAGGCCACTGAAGTATCCTGCAGATTTTTATTTATAACAAAGTGAATACCAATATCTAATAACACACGTAAAGAAAACTTTCTTTGGGATCCTTTTTCCTAAGTGTAAAGGGGCCTTGAACTCAAAAAGTGAGAAAACCACTGTGGTGTATCCCCAGCGGTGATGGGTCCATTTCTTGCTCTGACCTCAGAGTGCACCATTGTGATGTACTTCACAGAGCCCTATGAAAGAGAAAGGTGGGCCCAGGTTTTTGGTCCTTAGAGCCCAGGAAGCTGCTTTTGGTGACCTGACGGCCTTGGACCTACAGTTAGCTTGTGTTTTCCTTGTTTGTGCCATTTTGTTGATTTTCGTTTCTCTTTTCTCTACTCTTTTTTATTTGTGTCATTGTTCTTTGTACAGTTAACATAGTGAGTATTGTTGGTATAGTTAATACTTGATTAGCATAGTTAGTGTAGTTAGTACTAGTTAGCGCTGTTGGTACAGTTAGCGTAGTTAGCGTTGTTAGTAGAGACAGCATACTTAGCCCTGTTAGTACAGTTAGCATTGTTAGTTAGCGTAGTTAGCGTTGCTCGGTAGTGCTGTCAGTCAGTGTAGTTAGCAGATCACCAGGATGCAGGGCCTCACAGCCAAATCTGCTGGCAAGAAGGCTCGTATTGATGACTTCCGGATCCTCCACACCATTGGTGAAGGCACCTTCGGTAAAGTGAAGTTGGCCTGGCACATTCTGACCGGGACACAGGTGGCTGTGAAGGTCATAAAGAAAAGGCGTCAGAGCTTCTCAAGTGTCCAGGCACTTTTCCGGGAAGTGTGCAGTCTGAAGGCTCTGAATCACCCCAATATTGTGAAACTGCTGGGGGTGATTGACACAGAGGAGACATTTTTCGTGGTGATGGAGTACCTCAGTGGGGGGGACATGTACCGCTATTTGAAGATCCATGGCCGTATGACAGAGGCGGAGGCCCGAGGCCCGTTCCAGCAGCTGGTCTCCGCCCTGCAGCACTGCCACCGGAGGGGCATCGTGCACCGGGACCTGAAGCCACCGAGCCTCCTCTTTGATTCCAAGATGAATATCAAACTTACAGACTTTGGCCTCAGCAACAAGTGTGATGACATTTTCCAACTGGACACGAGCTGCGGCACACCCCCTTATGCTGCCCCGGAACTCTTCCTGGGGCAGAGCTCCAGCGGCCCTGCGGTGGACGTGTGGAGCCTGGGAGTAGTGCTGTACACCATGGTAACTGGGTCCCGGCCCTTTGTGGGAAAAGACTTCCAGGAGCTGCGGAAGCAAGTCCTACGAGGGCAATACCCCATCCCACCTTATCTGTCTTTGGAGATAAGGGATCTGTTACAAAAAATGATTGCCCTCAACCCCAGTGACAGAGGCACCTTACGTGACCTCATGAGGCATCCATGGGTCAACATGGGCCAGAAGGAGCCACTCCAGCCACCCTGTGAAAAGGACCTGGAGGTGACAATGGTGAGGACTCCGGGCTTGACTTGCGACCAGATCCAGGACACTGGGACAGGCAGTGTGAGCTCCAAGAAACCCAAGGTGGAGGTCTCCATCATAACTCTGAAGCCCTTCTCTTGCGGGGACCTCTGTGGCAGTGAACTTGAGCCTTCGCCGAGCCCTGTGGTGTCCTCCCTGCAAACCAGGTGGCTCTACCACAGAAAAACTGTGCCGCTGCAGGAAGACCAGCAGGCAGGGCAGAAGACCGGTGAGTCTGCCTGTCCCCCACCCAGCCTGGAGGCGAGGACTGCCACCCCCAGCCCAGCCCCCCAGTGTGGCACTGGGACATCCACCTCCAGCAGCAGCAGCAGGATTGGAGCCCCAGAGGGAAGCAGCTGCCCCCTGGGTGTGTCCAACACTGGAAGGTCCTCCCACGCTGGGCAGCCTGAGAGTGTGTCCTCATCCACTGTCTCTGGCCAGAGCCAGAAAAAGCAAGGGGTGGCTGGGAGAATCTGGAACTTTATTTTGAAACATCTTTGTTGCAAGCTGCCCAGCATGAGGCGTCATAATAAAGTGAGCCCATGTGAACCCCATGGATGACCGAGGCAGGAAGGTCAGGCCGCCGCACTCCCTGGGGCCCGGTGCAGGGGAAGAGGAGTGTGTTCTCTGCACGGCCTTCAGCAGCATCGTATCCAAGACCCTGGCCAGCTCAGAGGATGGTCCGGAGCAGCCCGGGCGACCGAAAGCGAGGCCACCGTGGCTGCAGGTCTGCCCCTCAACCCCCACCTGGGTGAAACTTGAGAGACTGGACTGTCATTCCTGGGGCACGTCTCCCCTCCCCTACTCTTCTGTCTTCCGTGTTGGTGGGGGAGGGGGATAGTTCTTGTTCCAAGAACTCCTTGGTTCTTCCAACTCTAGTTAATAAACTTGACGCTCCAGAGAGATGCATCACACTCTGCTTCGCGTCGTCCCTGCACAGAATTGGGGCTGTGCATTTTCCAGTGAGACAAGCGTGCAGCCATGGAGCGCTTGGAGGTAGTCAGAACGACTAAAGGGAAAAATGACCTAAGAGAATTAGCACAGTGACTCCCAACAGCAACAACTGCTGCCCTGCAGGGCAGAAATGCGGAAAGTGTGTATTCCCTTCCTGCACTACCATTCCCGAACATTTTCAGAAGGGCCGAGGGGAACTTTTGGTCCCTGCGGCCTGTGTTAATTACAACAGAGAGGCCCATTAATACACAAATTTATACACAAATCCATGTATACATGTATAGCCACTTAAGTTTTTAAACTCTTCATTGAAGTTATATAACTCATTGATTTTCACAAACTAAAAATAAGTAACTTGCACCCAGATCATGAAAGAAAATATTACCATGGTACCAGTGCCCCAGAAGTCCCCCTTTGCTCCTTTCTAGACAATAGCCACCCCACATATCCTGTCTTAAAATTGCAGAGAGCAGTTTCTGTAATGCTTATATTGTTAAAAATTGTACCGTACTATCTATCCTGTCTTATATCTGTGTTTATGAGATTTCATTTTTGTGATTTATCTGAATTTGTTCCAGTACTATGTAGGATTTCACTGTGTATGAAAATACAGTGAACTTTATTGGAAAGCAGTTTGGGAGCATATATAAAAGCTGAAGATATACATATTCTGTAACTGTGAAATCCCACTACTAATTATATATTGACCAGAAATGTACACATGTGTTCAACATGTATAGTTTGAAATTGGACATTGAAAAATAGCTCTTAGAATTTTGAGTAACCACATTCAAATTCATGATTATGATCTGTTTGTAATATCTCCTTTTGCCTAGATGTATTTATTTAAAAATTTTAAATTTTATTTGAACTTAAAAAAAAACCTAGTTTACCTATTTTTCTCATCCCTCCCCCCCCCCGCCCCACCTCTTAAAACCACCCATTTGTTCTCTGTATCTATGTTGATAGAAGGGCGCTCTTTCTATTGAAATATTAGAAATGTAGGAGAAAATTAGTGGTTTTATAGATTCGCTAAAGGGAAGGTGAAGGAATGACCTCCTGATGACTTCCTTGTATCAAAAAAAAAAAAAAAAAAAAATGTAAGGGCAACTTCATCAGTTGAAAATAAGGCAGAGAGATGATAGACTGGAGGTTTAGGGCTGAGGAAAAGATATGAGATAGTCATCATGGGTAGTTAATGAATGACTTCTTTAGGGAAATACAGGCTAGAAATGCCCAGTGATGTTACTCATTTGAGGCTGAAGAGCATGAATCTGTAGGAACATAACTTCATCCAGTTGTGAGAGATCTCAAGCAACACCAGGCTGCTTAGAAGTAAATGTGGGGTGTTAAATGGTTGGATTCATCTAGATGTGCAATTATTCCACATGATGGGGATGAAGATTCATGATGGGAAACAGGGACCAGGAAATGAAAGTGTTTTATAATTCATTTATGTAAAAAATATATTAGGGAAAATCATATCATATACAATGAATGTCTTGATTATAAAACTGTGGGGATGTTGAACTGAAGGTGAGTTCTAGCATTATGAAGCTTTGTAGCGCTCTTCTGGATACACTCAGGAAAAGCAGGATGTTGCCACTTGTGGAAACTGCCTTGTTGTGAATCCATTCTGCTGTATTTCTAGCCACAATGAACCCATTTGCGGTGATACCAAGGACGCATTCAGTGCCTATAATTATTCACATCAAAATGATGCGAGATGGTGACAATTGATTTTCTGGGGGATTGCAGGTTTCGGTCATCCTGAGTTGTTGCTTCTCTTTGGTGTCTGAGGAAAATGTCTCCCCAGCGTGTGATGGGCAGACTTGTGATAGCTCCCACTATTCATGTCACCAGAAGCAGCAGTTGATGCATCATTTCCCAAGCTACTCCATTTGTTTATTTTAGAACTCTTAGTTGTAAGTCTGGAGATGCAAATGACGGAAGGAGTTGTTTTCTAATCCTCTCCCGTGTCCTTTCGGATGCCCCGGGGTGTGAGTTCAATCGTGGGGCCCAGGGAGGAACTTGAGTAGACGCTCCTTTATGAATCACTGACATGGTGTTGAGAGCTGTGTTCTTGAGTAGCTCTAGTTAAGTCAACCATCCGTTCACTAAGTCACCGGATAACTGCGTGTCACTTGTGACCGCAGGGAACTGATTGAAAGTAATAATAACTTCAAATATTTATAGCTATGAGCTAGGCCCTGTCCAGACACTTTATACATATCATGAAATTTAAGCCTTACAACAACCCTCTGCAGAATGTACTTTTATTATCTCCATTTTCCAGGGGAGGAAACTGAGGCTAAATAACTTGTCCAAAGTCAAAGAGGGAGAGGGAGACGGAGAAGGAGAGAGAGAGAGTTGGGATTCAAACCCGAGTCACATGGTCCCAGAGTCCTTGTTCTTACCCACTATGTTATACTACCTACCCCTGTGGATCCTTTTGTGTGCACCAAAGACTGAAGGCAGGGTTGGCTTAACTGTAACTTTTTATCCTGTTGGTCTTTTGTGATGCCCTCAGGGCTTAAGGGAAGAATAATTGAGTTGGAAAAAAACCCACCTGTGAGATTTCTTTTTTCACTCCTCACACAGAACACTTTACTTTGGACACTTCTGGTCACTAAACACGTGTGGTTTTTTTTTCCCCACAGCAAACAATTCTGCAACGCTGTCTCGGTGCCCTACCATTTAACTCAATTCTGACACTATCTACCTGGAGATGACATCAGATCCACAGGTTTAGGGCTCAGTCCCACCAGACTGCCCTCCATTTCAGATGCCAATCCCAAGTCTAGGTTGTCACCTGGACTTATTGGTTATAAGTTAGAGTTATGACCCTCTTTTTGGTTTCAGTTAATTTGCTGGAGTGGCTCACGGAGCTCAGGAAAACAGCTTATTTACATTTACCGATTTATTATAAAAGGTTATGATCGTAGATGAACACCCAGACGGAAGAGATGCATAGAGCAAGGTGGTGGGAAGGGGCATGGAGCTTCCACGCCCCCTTTGGGGTACCACACCCCGAGCACCTCATGTGTTCACCAGTCTGAAAGCTCTTTGAACCCAGTCCTTTTGGGGTTTAATGGAGCCTTTGTTACATAGGTGCCGTTGATTAAATCATTGGCCATTGGTTATTGTTTCAACCTCCAGCCTCTCCCCCTTTCGTGGAAACCTGGGGGTGGGACTGAAAGTTCCAACCTTGTATTCGCCCTCGGTTTTCCTGGCAATCAGTCCGCACCCTTAGGTGGGTTCCAAAAGTCACCTTGTTAACATAACAAAGGCATTTTTGTTGATCTCCTCACTGAGGAAATTCCAAGGGTTGTAGGAGCTCTGTGCGAGGTGGGGGGGGGGGGAAAGGGGACAAAGACCAAATGTATTTCTTATGATAAATCACAATAGCACAATAGTAAAGCAAGAAGACACTGATTTTCTGAGACAAACCTCTTGTACAAAATAAATTGAGAGATAATAAATCTCTATATAAAAATGATTGTACACACACACACTTATATGCCCACAAACACATATTTACCTTTCATTTTAAAGAAATCACTAGGAAAATAAGGGTTGAAGGAAAAGTTCCTTGCTCCTTTACAAGGTAGGCAAATCAACATAGGGTAAAAATCATACCCCAAGTCACCTATTCTATTTTGGAAGAGTAAAACCAAAAGAGATGAAGAATCAGTTTTATCTTGGGGAAGTTGTTTCTGATTTTAAAATGTAAGCACGATACACATGATGATAAAATGGACTTCTCAACTCAGAATAAATGAACTTTTGTGAGAGTACATAACGCTAAAGTAATGATAATGAAGTAATTCAAATAAAGGGAAGGTTGGTGTGTGAGATGTCTCCAAAATTTTTCATAATATTTGGTTTTCCCTTTACTTAGGACTTCTTTTAAACAAGGCGAAAACTTAAGGTTTTCTGGCCTGTTTTGGACAAGTTGTTATGAATTTTAGCATCTCATCTTTAAATCTCTATTCTTGAACTCCAAATGTTTCCCTCGATTACAGTGTACAGTAATAAACAACTGCTACTCTCTGCTTGTTCCCACCCACTTGTACAAGTAAGTCTGTAGTATTTCAGGACCTCTGATTTGGTTTTCAAGAGGCTTTTTCTTGTCACTGGCTCTCCTCCATTTCTGCTGACCCAGGCTTCCAAGAGTGTGAGGGATAATGGGATACACTCTCCGAAGAGTTTGATGCCTCTCTTTTTATTTGTTTTGCTCATCACTGTATTAAAAACATAAAATTCTAACTGAGTAAATTTGAAGATCGAATTGGCTTTATTCAGTGATTTATGAATCGGGCAGCATCCCATTGAGCAAGTAGAAAGGGGCTCTGCGGAGCTGTAAAAAATGCAAGAACTTTACAGGCAGGAGGGGGCAGAAAAGGGAAGTTTCTAGCTAAGAGTGGATTGTTTCAGGCAGGGTCACCTTCCTCTTGGGGGAAGGTGGGTGGGGGGGGTCACCCCTCTAGTGCTGACCAGGTGATTCCAGATCTATTGGTGAAAGGTCCCATTCCTGAGAGAGGCTGAAACTGCAATTAGGTTAGCTGTTAAGTCTTGGTTTGCTGACGTGGGACTTAGCACAAGTGACTCCATTTGGGGTTTGTTGTTTTTTTTTACTAACAACTGTATCTCATTCCTAGCGCTTAACCCCAGTACCTAGATACTTGCTGGTGAATGGATGACCAGACCAGTGAATTCAGAATTTCAGAGAAGTTCTTTATAATGAGAGACAGGCAGAGAAATGGCAGTTCTACCACCCAGTAAGTTTTGAACTCTTGCAGGTCTGATGCCCAAATCAAGCGTGGGAACGTGAACAGTGAGACTGAGTGAAAACACAGCAGTTCTTTGTGTTTCTGTTAGAGAAACACTGGTGGGAGACAGAGGACAAAGGAAGGAGACACAGGACCGGAGTGACCTCAGCTGGGGGCGGGGTTTCACAGTGTTGGGTGCTGCAGAGAGGTAGTCAGCAGGAGCAGGGGCTGTGTACGTCATCAGAGGCATGTTTTATTTTATTTTTTTGTTTTTATTGACGTATAGTTGATTTACAATCTTGTGCCAATCTGCTGTATGGCAAAGTGACTCAGTTATACGCATATAGACATTCTTTTTTTATATTCTTTTCCATTACAGTTTTATCACAGGATATTGACTCTAGTTCCCTGTGCTGTAGAGTAGGACCTTGTTGTTTATCCCTCCTATATATAATAGTTTACATCTGCTAATGCCACACTCCCAGCCCTTCCCTCTCCCACCCCCCTCCTCCTTGGCAACCACAAGTCTGTTCTCTATGTCTGTGAGTCTGTTGCTGTTTCATAGATAGGTTCATTTGTGCCATACTTTAGATTCCACATGTAAGTGGTATCACATGGTATTTGTCTTTCTCTTTCTGACTTACTTCACTTAATAATCTCTAGTTGCATCCATGTTGCTGCAATCATCAGAGGCATTTTAGAAGAGGCTCTGCTTGCCATAGCTTCTGGCAGCGTTGCTTCCTACAGTGGAAAGAAGAATGTTGTTGATGGGAATTCCCAAAGTTAGGCTAAAGTGGGGGTGAAGTAACTTTTCTAGGTGAAGAGGTGATCTTTTTTTTTTTCTTTTTGATTTCTATGTGTGTTTTATTATATATTAGTCTCTTACATCAAATAGAAGACAAAAAGTGGAGCTACAAACCAAAGTTACAAGAGTACTAGCTTTTCTCGTCGCCCGTCTGTCTACTTTTACCAGAGGTCTTTATTTCTTCATAAGGCTTTGAGCTACTTGTCCAGGGTCCTTGACTGCAACCTGAAGAACTCCCTGTGGCAGGCGGGTCTGGTGGTTAAGAACTCTCTCAACTCTTGATTAACTGGGAATGTCTTGATTTCTCCCTCATTTTCGAAGGAAAGTTTTGCTAGATATAGGATTCTTGGTTGACGGTTTCTTTCCTTCAACACTTCAAGTACATTGAGTCATGCCATCTGGCCTCCGAGGCTCCTGATGAGAAATCTGCTCAATGACCTTCCTGGCAAACCTTCTCTCAGCTTCATAGACTTTCATAATGTACCGTATCATGTCTTATGCAACAGAACATTTTGTATAGTATCGTGAAGTCAGTTAAGTTGTAACGTTATATATTTTTTTTAATTAGTTAATTTATTTTTGGCTGTGTTGGATCTTCGTTTCTGTGCGAGGGCTTTCTCTAGTTGCGGCAAGCGGGGGCCACTCTTCATCGCGGTGCGCGGGCCTCTCACTATCGCGGCCTCTCTTGTTGCGGAGCACAGGCTCCAGACGCGCAGGCTCAGCAATTGTGGCTCACGGGCCCAGTCGCTCCGCGGCCTGTGGGATCCTCCCAGACCAGGGCTCGAACCCGTGTCCCCTGCATCGACAGGCAGACTCTCAACCACTGCGCCACCAGGGAAGCCCAGTAACGTTATTTTGAGACCAGAATTTAAGGAAAAGGAATTGAACGTTTCAAGTGTAGTCATTATGAGGTCTCTAAAATTATTACGCGTTTTCAAACTAGAAATAAAAAGGCCACTGAAGTATCCTGCAGATTTTTATTTATAACAAAGTGAATACCAATATCTAATAACACACGTAAAGAAAACTTTCTTTGGGATCCTTTTTCCTAAGTGTAAAGGGGCCTTGAACTCAAAAAGTGAGAAAACCACTGTGGTGTATCCCCAGCGGTGATGGGTCCATTTCTTGCTCTGACCTCAGAGTGCACCATTGTGATGTACTTCACAGAGCCCTATGAAAGAGAAAGGTGGGCCCAGGTTTTTGGTCCTTAGAGCCCAGGAAGCTGCTTTTGGTGACCTGACGGCCTTGGACCTACAGTTAGCTTGTGTTTTCCTTGTTTGTGCCATTTTGTTGATTTTCGTTTCTCTTTTCTCTACTCTTTTTTATTTGTGTCATTGTTCTTTGTACAGTTAGCATAGTGAGTATTGTTGGTATAGTTAATACTTGATTAGCATAGTTAGTGTAGTTAGTACTAGTTAGCGCTGTTGGTACAGTTAGCGTAGTTAGCGTTGTTAGTAGAGACAGCATACTTAGCCCTGTTAGTACAGTTAGCATTGTTAGTTAGTGTAGTTAGCGTTGCTCGGTAGTGCTGTCAGTCAGTGTAGTTAGCAGATCACCAGGATGCAGGGCCTCACAGCCAAATCTGCTGGCAAGAAGGCTCGTATTGATGACTTCCGGATCCTCCACACCATTGGTGAAGGCACCTTCGGTAAAGTGAAGTTGGCCTGGCACATTCTGACCGGGACACAGGTGGCTGTGAAGGTCATAAAGAAAAGGCGTCAGAGCTTCTCAAGTGTCCAGGCACTTTTCCGGGAAGTGTGCAGTCTGAAGGCTCTGAATCACCCCAATATTGTGAAACTGCTGGGGGTGATTGACACAGAGGAGACATTTTTCGTGGTGATGGAGTACCTCAGTGGGGGGGACATGTACCGCTATTTGAAGATCCATGGCCGTATGACAGAGGCGGAGGCCCGAGGCCCGTTCCAGCAGCTGGTCTCCGCCCTGCAGCACTGCCACCGGAGGGGCATCGTGCACCGGGACCTGAAGCCACCGAGCCTCCTCTTTGATTCCAAGATGAATATCAAACTTACAGACTTTGGCCTCAGCAACAAGTGTGATGACATTTTCCAACTGGACACGAGCTGCGGCACACCCCCTTATGCTGCCCCGGAACTCTTCCTGGGGCAGAGCTCCAGCAGCCCTGCGGTGGACGTGTGGAGCCTGGGAGTAGTGCTGTACACCATGGTAACTGGGTCCCGGCCCTTTGTGGGAAAAGACTTCCAGGAGCTGCGGAAGCAAGTCCTACGAGGGCAATACCCCATCCCACCTTATCTGTCTTTGGAGATAAGGGATCTGTTACAAAAAATGATTGCCCTCAACCCCAGTGACAGAGGCACCTTACGTGACCTCATGAGGCATCCATGGGTCAACATGGGCCAGAAGGAGCCACTCCAGCCACCCTGTGAAAAGGACCTGGAGGTGACAATGGTGAGGACTCCGGGCTTGACTTGCGACCAGATCCAGGACACTGGGACAGGCAGTGTGAGCTCCAAGAAACCCAAGGTGGAGGTCTCCATCATAACTCTGAAGCCCTTCTCTTGCGGGGACCTCTGTGGCAGTGAACTTGAGCCTTCGCCGAGCCCTGTGGTGTCCTCCCTGCAAACCAGGTGGCTCTACCACAGAAAAACTGTGCCGCTGCAGGAAGACCAGCAGGCAGGGCAGAAGACCGGTGAGTCTGCCTGTCCCCCACCCAGCCTGGAGGCGAGGACTGCCACCCCCAGCCCAGCCCCCCAGTGTGGCACTGGGACATCCACCTCCAGCAGCAGCAGCAGGATTGGAGCCCCAGAGGGAAGCAGCTGCCCCCTGGGTGTGTCCAACACTGGAAGGTCCTCCCACGCTGGGCAGCCTGAGAGTGTGTCCTCATCCACTGTCTCTGGCCAGAGCCAGAAAAAGCAAGGGGTGGCTGGGAGAATCTGGAACTTTATTTTGAAACATCTTTGTTGCAAGCTGCCCAGCATGAGGCGTCATAATAAAGTGAGCCCATGTGAACCCCATGGATGACCGAGGCAGGAAGGTCAGGCCGCCGCGCTCCCTGGGGCCCGGTGCAGGGGAAGAGGAGTGTGTTCTCTGCACGGCCTTCAGCAGCATCGTATCCAAGACCCTGGCCAGCTCAGAGGATGGTCCGGAGCAGCCCGGGCGACCGAAAGCGAGGCCACCGTGGCTGCAGGTCTGCCCCTCAACCCCCACCTGGGTGAAACTTGAGAGACTGGACTGTCATTCCTGGGGCACGTCTCCCCTCCCCTACTCTTCTGTCTTCCGTGTTGGTGGGGGAGGGGGATAGTTCTTGTTCCAAGAACTCCTTGGTTCTTCCAACTCTAGTTAATAAACTTGACGCTCCAGAGAGATGCATCACACTCTGCTTCGCGTCGTCCCTGCACAGAATTGGGGCTGTGCATTTTCCAGTGAGACAAGCGTGCAGCCATGGAGCGCTGGGAGGTAGTCAGAACGACTAAAGGGAAAAATGACCTAAGAGAATTAGCACAGTGACTCCCAACAGCAACAACTGCTGCCCTGCAGGGCAGAAATGCGGAAAGTGTGTATTCCCTTCCTGCACTACCATTCCCGAACATTTTCAGAAGGGCCGAGGGGAACTTTTGGTCCCTGCGGCCTGTGTTAATTACAACAGAGAGGCCCATTAATACACAAATTTATACACAAATCCATGTATACATGTATAGCCACTTAAGTTTTTAAACTCTTCATTGAAGTTATATAACTCATTGATTTTCACAAACTAAAAATAAGTAACTTGCACCCAGATCATGAAAGAAAATATTACCATGGTACCAGTGCCCCAGAAGTCCCCCTTTGCTCCTTTCTAGACAATAGCCACCCCACATATCCTGTCTTAAAATTGCAGAGAGCAGTTTCTGTAATGCTTATATTGTTAAAAATTGTACCGTACTATCTATCCTGTCTTATATCTGTGTTTATGAGATTTCATTTTTGTGATTTATCTGAATTTGTTCCAGTACTATGTAGGATTTCACTGTGTATGAAAATACAGTGAACTTTATTGGAAAGCAGTTTGGGAGCATATATAAAAGCTGAAGATATACATATTCTGTAACTGTGAAATCCCACTACTAATTATATATTGACCAGAAATGTACACATGTGTTCAACATGTATAGTTTGAAATTGGACATTGAAAAATAGCTCTTAGAATTTTGAGTAACCACATTCAAATTCATGATTATGATCTGTTTGTAATATCTCCTTTTGCCTAGATGTATTTATTTAAAAATTTTAAATTTTATTTGAACTTAAAAAAAAACCTAGTTTACCTATTTTTCTCATCCCTCCCCCCCCCCGCCCCACCTCTTAAAACCACCCATTTGTTCTCTGTATCTATGTTGATAGAAGGGCGCTCTTTCTATTGAAATATTAGAAATGTAGGAGAAAATTAGTGGTTTTATAGATTCGCTAAAGGGAAGGTGAAGGAATGACCTCCTGATGACTTCCTTGTATCAAAAAAAAAAAAAAATGTAAGGGCAACTTCATCAGTTGAAAATAAGGCAGAGAGATGATAGACTGGAGGTTTAGGGCTGAGGAAAAGATATGAGATAGTCATCATGGGTAGTTAATGAATGACTTCTTTAGGGAAATACAGGCTAGAAATGCCCAGTGATGTTACTCATTTGAGGCTGAAGAGCATGAATCTGTAGGAACATAACTTCATCCAGTTGTGAGAGATCTCAAGCAACACCAGGCTGCTTAGAAGTAAATGTGGGGTGTTAAATGGTTGGGTTCATCTAGATGTGCAATTATTCCACATGATGGGGATGAAGATTCATGATGGGAAACAGGGACCAGGAAATGAAAGTGTTTTATAATTCATTTATGTAAAAAATATATTAGGGAAAATCATATCATATACAATGAATGTCTTGATTATAAAACTGTGGGGATGTTGAACTGAAGGTGAGTTCTAGCATTATGAAGCTTTGTAGCGCTCTTCTGGATACACTCAGGAAAAGCAGGATGTTGCCACTTGTGGAAACTGCCTTGTTGTGAATCCATTCTGCTGTATTTCTAGCCACAATGAACCCATTTGCGGTGATACCAAGGACGCATTCAGTGCCTATAATTATTCACATCAAAATGATGCGAGATGGTGACAATTGATTTTCTGGGGGATTGCAGGTTTCGGTCATCCTGAGTTGTTGCTTCTCTTTGGTGTCTGAGGAAAATGTCTCCCCAGCGTGTGATGGGCAGACTTGTGATAGCTCCCACTATTCATGTCACCAGAAGCAGCAGTTGATGCATCATTTCCCAAGCTACTCCATTTGTTTATTTTAGAACTCTTAGTTGTAAGTCTGGAGATGCAAATGACGGAAGGAGTTGTTTTCTAATCCTCTCCCGTGTCCTTTCGGATGCCCCGGGGTGTGAGTTCAATCGTGGGGCCCAGGGAGGAACTTGAGTAGACGCTCCTTTATGAATCACTGACATGGTGTTGAGAGCTGTGTTCTTGAGTAGCTCTAGTTAAGTCAACCATCCGTTCACTAAGTCACCGGATAACTGCGTGTCACTTGTGACCGCAGGGAACTGATTGAAAGTAATAATAACTTCAAATATTTATAGCTATGAGCTAGGCCCTGTCCAGACACTTTATACATATCATGAAATTTAAGCCTTACAACAACCCTCTGCAGAATGTACTTTTATTATCTCCATTTTCCAGGGGAGGAAACTGAGGCTAAATAACTTGTCCAAAGTCAAAGAGGGAGAGGGAGACGGAGAAGGAGAGAGAGAGAGTTGGGATTCAAACCCGAGTCACATGGTCCCAGAGTCCTTGTTCTTACCCACTATGTTATACTACCTACCCCTGTGGATCCTTTTGTGTGCACCAAAGACTGAAGGCAGGGTTGGCTTAACTGTAACTTTTTATCCTGTTGGTCTTTTGTGATGCCCTCAGGGCTTAAGGGAAGAATAATTGAGTTGGAAAAAAACCCACCTGTGAGATTTCTTTTTTCACTCCTCACACAGAACACTTTACTTTGGACACTTCTGGTCACTAAACACGTGTGGTTTTTTTTTCCCCACAGCAAACAATTCTGCAACGCTGTCTCGGTGCCCTACCATTTAACTCAATTCTGACACTATCTACCTGGAGATGACATCAGATCCACAGGTTTAGGGCTCAGTCCCACCAGACTGCCCTCCATTTCAGATGCCAATCCCAAGTCTAGGTTGTCACCTGGACTTATTGGTTATAAGTTAGAGTTATGACCCTCTTTTTGGTTTCAGTTAATTTGCTGGAGTGGCTCACGGAGCTCAGGAAAACAGCTTATTTACATTTACCGATTTATTATAAAAGGTTATGATCGTAGATGAACACCCAGACGGAAGAGATGCATAGAGCAAGGTGGTGGGAAGGGGCATGGAGCTTCCACGCCCCCTTTGGGGTACCACACCCCGAGCACCTCATGTGTTCACCAGTCTGAAAGCTCTTTGAACCCAGTCCTTTTGGGTTTTAATGGAGCCTTTGTTACATAGGTGCAGTTGATTAAATCATTGGCCATTGGTTATTGTTTCAACCTCCAGCCTCTCCCCCTTTCGTGGAAACCTGGGGGTGGGACTGAAAGTTCCAACCTTGTATTCGCCCTCGGTTTTCCTGGCAATCAGTCCGCACCCTTAGGTGGGTTCCAAAAGTCACCTTGTTAACATAACAAAGGCATTTTTGTTGATCTCCTCACTGAGGAAATTCCAAGGGTTGTAGGAGCTCTGTGCGAGGTGGGGGGGGGGGGAAGGGGACAAAGACCAAATGTATTTCTTATGATAAATCACAATAGCACAATAGTAAAGCAAGAAGACACTGATTTTCTGAGACAAACCTCTTGTACAAAATAAATTGAGAGATAATAAATCTCTATATAAAAATGATTGTACACACACACACTTATATGCCCACAAACACATATTTACCTTTCATTTTAAAGAAATCACTAGGAAAATAAGGGTTGAAGGAAAAGTTCCTTGCTCCTTTACAAGGTAGGCAAATCAACATAGGGTAAAAATCATACCCCAAGTCACCTAATCTATTTTGGAAGAGTAAAACCAAAAGAGATGAAGAATCAGTTTTATCTTGGGGAAGTTGTTTCTGATTTTAAAATGTAAGCACGATACACATGATGATAAAATGGACTTCTCAACTCAGAATAAATGAACTTTTGTGAGAGTACATAACGCTAAAGTAATGATAATGAAGTAATTCAAATAAAGGGAAGGTTGGTGTGTGAGATGTCTCCAAAATTTTTCATAATATTTGGTTTTCCCTTTACTTAGGACTTCTTTTAAACAAGGCGAAAACTTAAGGTTTTCTGGCCTGTTTTGGACAAGTTGTTATGAATTTTAGCATCTCATCTTTAAATCTCTATTCTTGAACTCCAAATGTTTCCCTCGATTACAGTGTACAGTAATAAACAACTGCTACTCTCTGCTTGTTCCCACCCACTTGTACAAGTAAGTCTGTAGTATTTCAGGACCTCTGATTTGGTTTTCAAGAGGCTTTTTCTTGTCACTGGCTCTCCTCCATTTCTGCTGACCCAGGCTTCCAAGAGTGTGAGGGATAATGGGATACACTCTCCGAAGAGTTTGATGCCTCTCTTTTTATTTGTTTTGCTCATCACTGTATTAAAAACATAAAATTCTAACTGAGTAAATTTGAAGATCGAATTGGCTTTATTCAGTGATTTATGAATCGGGCAGCATCCCATTGAGCAAGTAGAAAGGGGCTCTGCGGAGCTGTAAAAAATGCAAGAACTTTACAGGCAGGAGGGGGCAGAAAAGGGAAGTTTCTAGCTAAGAGTGGATTGTTTCAGGCAGGGTCACCTTCCTCTTGGGGGAAGGTGGGTGGGGGGGGTCACCCCTCTAGTGCTGACCAGGTGATTCCAGATCTATTGGTGAAAGGTCCCATTCCTGAGAGAGGCTGAAACTGCAATTAGGTTAGCTGTTAAGTCTTGGTTTGCTGACGTGGGACTTAGCACAAGTGACTCCATTTGGGGTTTGTTGTTTTTTTTTACTAACAACTGTATCTCATTCCTAGCGCTTAACCCCAGTACCTAGATACTTGCTGGTGAATGGATGACCAGACCAGTGAATTCAGAATTTCAGAGAAGTTCTTTATAATGAGAGACAGGCAGAGAAATGGCAGTTCTACCACCCAGTAAGTTTTGAACTCTTGCAGGTCTGATGCCCAAATCAAGCGTGGGAACGTGAACAGTGAGACTGAGTGAAAACACAGCAGTTCTTTGTGTTTCTGTTAGAGAAACACTGGTGGGAGACAGAGGACAAAGGAAGGAGACACAGGACCGGAGTGACCTCAGCTGGGGGCGGGGTTTCACAGTGTTGGGTGCTGCAGAGAGGTAGTCAGCAGGAGCAGGGGCTGTGTACGTCATCAGAGGCATGTTTTATTTTATTTTTTTGTTTTTATTGACGTATAGTTGATTTACAATCTTGTGCCAATCTGCTGTATGGCAAAGTGACTCAGTTATACGCATATAGACATTCTTTTTTTATATTCTTTTCCATTACAGTTTTATCACAGGATATTGACTCTAGTTCCCTGTGCTGTAGAGTAGGACCTTGTTGTTTATCCCTCCTATATATAATAGTTTACATCTGCTAATGCCACACTCCCAGCCCTTCCCTCTCCCACCCCCCTCCTCCTTGGCAACCACAAGTCTGTTCTCTATGTCTGTGAGTCTGTTGCTGTTTCATAGATAGGTTCATTTGTGCCATACTTTAGATTCCACATGTAAGTGGTATCACATGGTATTTGTCTTTCTCTTTCTGACTTACTTCACTTAATAATCTCTAGTTGCATCCATGTTGCTGCAATCATCAGAGGCATTTTAGAAGAGGCTCTGCTTGCCATAGCTTCTGGCAGCGTTGCTTCCTACAGTGGAAAGAAGAATGTTGTTGATGGGAATTCCCAAAGTTAGGCTAAAGTGGGGGTGAAGTAACTTTTCTAGGTGAAGAGGTGATCTTTTTTTTTTTCTTTTTGATTTCTATGTGTGTTTTATTATATATTAGTCTCTTACATCAAATAGAAGACAAAAAGTGGAGCTACAAACCAAAGTTACAAGAGTACTAGCTTTTCTCGTCGCCCGTCTGTCTACTTTTACCAGAGGTCTTTATTTCTTCATAAGGCTTTGAGCTACTTGTCCAGGGTCCTTGACTGCAACCTGAAGAACTCCCTGTGGCAGGCGGGTCTGGTGGTTAAGAACTCTCTCAACTCTTGATTAACTGGGAATGTCTTGATTTCTCCCTCATTTTCGAAGGAAAGTTTTGCTAGATATAGGATTCTTGGTTGACGGTTTCTTTCCTTCAACACTTCAAGTACATTGAGTCATGCCATCTGGCCTCCGAGGCTCCTGATGAGAAATCTGCTCAATGACCTTCCTGGCAAACCTTCTCTCAGCTTCATAGACTTTCATAATGTACCGTATCATGTCTTATGCAACAGAACATTTTGTATAGTATCGTGAAGTCAGTTAAGTTGTAACGTTATATATTTTTTTTAATTAGTTAATTTATTTTTGGCTGTGTTGGATCTTCGTTTCTGTGCGAGGGCTTTCTCTAGTTGCGGCAAGCGGGGGCCACTCTTCATCGCGGTGCGCGGGCCTCTCACTATCGCGGCCTCTCTTGTTGCGGAGCACAGGCTCCAGACGCGCAGGCTCAGCAATTGTGGCTCACGGGCCCAGTCGCTCCGCGGCCTGTGGGATCCTCCCAGACCAGGGCTCGAACCCGTGTCCCCTGCATCGACAGGCAGACTCTCAACCACTGCGCCACCAGGGAAGCCCAGTAACGTTATTTTGAGACCAGAATTTAAGGAAAAGGAATTGAACGTTTCAAGTGTAGACATTATGAGGTCTCTAAAATTATTACGCGTTTTCAAACTAGAAATAAAAAGGCCACTGAAGTATCCTGCAGATTTTTATTTATAACAAAGTGAATACCAATATCTAATAACACACGTAAAGAAAACTTTCTTTGGGATCCTTTTTCCTAAGTGTAAAGGGGCCTTGAACTCAAAAAGTGAGAAAACCACTGTGGTGTATCCCCAGCGGTGATGGGTCCATTTCTTGCTCTGACCTCAGAGTGCACCATTGTGATGTACTTCACAGAGCCCTATGAAAGAGAAAGGTGGGCCCAGGTTTTTGGTCCTTAGAGCCCAGGAAGCTGCTTTTGGTGACCTGACGGCCTTGGACCTACAGTTAGCTTGTGTTTTCCTTGTTTGTGCCATTTTGTTGATTTTCGTTTCTCTTTTCTCTACTCTTTTTTATTTGTGTCATTGTTCTTTGTACAGTTAGCATAGTGAGTATTGTTGGTATAGTTAATACTTGATTAGCATAGTTAGTGTAGTTAGTACTAGTTAGCGCTGTTGGTACAGTTAGCGTAGTTAGCGTTGTTAGTAGAGACAGCATACTTAGCCCTGTTAGTACAGTTAGCATTGTTAGTTAGCGTAGTTAGCGTTGCTCGGTAGTGCTGTCAGTCAGTGTAGTTAGCAGATCACCAGGATGCAGGGCCTCACAGCCAAATCTGCTGGCAAGAAGGCTCGTATTGATGACTTCCGGATCCTCCACACCATTGGTGAAGGCACCTTCGGTAAAGTGAAGTTGGCCTGGCACATTCTGACCGGGACACAGGTGGCTGTGAAGGTCATAAAGAAAAGGCGTCAGAGCTTCTCAAGTGTCCAGGCACTTTTCCGGGAAGTGTGCAGTCTGAAGGCTCTGAATCACCCCAATATTGTGAAACTGCTGGGGGTGATTGACACAGAGGAGACATTTTTCGTGGTGATGGAGTACCTCAGTGGGGGGGACATGTACCGCTATTTGAAGATCCATGGCCGTATGACAGAGGCGGAGGCCCGAGGCCCGTTCCAGCAGCTGGTCTCCGCCCTGCAGCACTGCCACCGGAGGGGCATCGTGCACCGGGACCTGAAGCCACCGAGCCTCCTCTTTGATTCCAAGATGAATATCAAACTTACAGACTTTGGCCTCAGCAACAAGTGTGATGACATTTTCCAACTGGACACGAGCTGCGGCACACCCCCTTATGCTGCCCCGGAACTCTTCCTGGGGCAGAGCTCCAGCGGCCCTGCGGTGGACGTGTGGAGCCTGGGAGTAGTGCTGTACACCATGGTAACTGGGTCCCGGCCCTTTGTGGGAAAAGACTTCCAGGAGCTGCGGAAGCAAGTCCTACGAGGGCAATACCCCATCCCACCTTATCTGTCTTTGGAGATAAGGGATCTGTTACAAAAAATGATTGCCCTCAACCCCAGTGACAGAGGCACCTTACGTGACCTCATGAGGCATCCATGGGTCAACATGGGCCAGAAGGAGCCACTCCAGCCACCCTGTGAAAAGGACCTGGAGGTGACAATGGTGAGGACTCCGGGCTTGACTTGCGACCAGATCCAGGACACTGGGACAGGCAGTGTGAGCTCCAAGAAACCCAAGGTGGAGGTCTCCATCATAACTCTGAAGCCCTTCTCTTGCGGGGACCTCTGTGGCAGTGAACTTGAGCCTTCGCCGAGCCCTGTGGTGTCCTCCCTGCAAACCAGGTGGCTCTACCACAGAAAAACTGTGCCGCTGCAGGAAGACCAGCAGGCAGGGCAGAAGACCGGTGAGTCTGCCTGTCCCCCACCCAGCCTGGAGGCGAGGACTGCCACCCCCAGCCCAGCCCCCCAGTGTGGCACTGGGACATCCACCTCCAGCAGCAGCAGCAGGATTGGAGCCCCAGAGGGAAGCAGCTGCCCCCTGGGTGTGTCCAACACTGGAAGGTCCTCCCACGCTGGGCAGCCTGAGAGTGTGTCCTCATCCACTGTCTCTGGCCAGAGCCAGAAAAAGCAAGGGGTGGCTGGGAGAATCTGGAACTTTATTTTGAAACATCTTTGTTGCAAGCTGCCCAGCATGAGGCGTCATAATAAAGTGAGCCCATGTGAACCCCATGGATGACCGAGGCAGGAAGGTCAGGCCGCCGCGCTCCCTGGGGCCCGGTGCAGGGGAAGAGGAGTGTGTTCTCTGCACGGCCTTCAGCAGCATCGTATCCAAGACCCTGGCCAGCTCAGAGGATGGTCCGGAGCAGCCCGGGCGACCGAAAGCGAGGCCACCGTGGCTGCAGGTCTGCCCCTCAACCCCCACCTGGGTGAAACTTGAGAGACTGGACTGTCATTCCTGGGGCACGTCTCCCCTCCCCTACTCTTCTGTCTTCCGTGTTGGTGGGGGAGGGGGATAGTTCTTGTTCCAAGAACTCCTTGGTTCTTCCAACTCTAGTTAATAAACTTGACGCTCCAGAGAGATGCATCACACTCTGCTTCGCGTCGTCCCTGCACAGAATTGGGGCTGTGCATTTTCCAGTGAGACAAGCGTGCAGCCATGGAGCGCTTGGAGGTAGTCAGAACGACTAAAGGGAAAAATGACCTAAGAGAATTAGCACAGTGACTCCCAACAGCAACAACTGCTGCCCTGCAGGGCAGAAATGCGGAAAGTGTGTATTCCCTTCCTGCACTACCATTCCCGAACATTTTCAGAAGGGCCGAGGGGAACTTTTGGTCCCTGCGGCCTGTGTTAATTACAACAGAGAGGCCCATTAATACACAAATTTATACACAAATCCATGTATACATGTATAGCCACTTAAGTTTTTAAACTCTTCATTGAAGTTATATAACTCATTGATTTTCACAAACTAAAAATAAGTAACTTGCACCCAGATCATGAAAGAAAATATTACCATGGTACCAGTGCCCCAGAAGTCCCCCTTTGCTCCTTTCTAGACAATAGCCACCCCACATATCCTGTCTTAAAATTGCAGAGAGCAGTTTCTGTAATGCTTATATTGTTAAAAATTGTACCGTACTATCTATCCTGTCTTATATCTGTGTTTATGAGATTTCATTTTTGTGATTTATCTGAATTTGTTCCAGTACTATGTAGGATTTCACCGTGTATGAAAATACAGTGAACTTTATTGGAAAGCAGTTTGGGAGCATATATAAAAGCTGAAGATATACATATTCTGTAACTGTGAAATCCCACTACTAATTATATATTGACCAGAAATGTACACATGTGTTCAACATGTATAGTTTGAAATTGGACATTGAAAAATAGCTCTTAGAATTTTGAGTAACCACATTCAAATTCATGATTATGATCTGTTTGTAATATCTCCTTTTGCCTAGATGTATTTATTTAAAAATTTTAAATTTTATTTGAACTTAAAAAAAAACCTAGTTTACCTATTTTTCTCATCCCTCCCCCCCCCCGCCCCACCTCTTAAAACCACCCATTTGTTCTCTGTATCTATGTTGATAGAAGGGCGCTCTTTCTATTGAAATATTAGAAATGTAGGAGAAAATTAGTGGTTTTATAGATTCGCTAAAGGGAAGGTGAAGGAATGACCTCCTGATGACTTCCTTGTATCAAAAAAAAAAAAAAAAAAAAGTAAGGGCAACTTCATCAGTTGAAAATAAGGCAGAGAGATGATAGACTGGAGGTTTAGGGCTGAGGAAAAGATATGAGATAGTCATCATGGGTAGTTAATGAATGACTTCTTTAGGGAAATACAGGCTAGAAATGCCCAGTGATGTTACTCATTTGAGGCTGAAGAGCATGAATCTGTAGGAACATAACTTCATCCAGTTGTGAGAGATCTCAAGCAACACCAGGCTGCTTAGAAGTAAATGTGGGGTGTTAAATGGTTGGGTTCATCTAGATGTGCAATTATTCCACATGATGGGGATGAAGATTCATGATGGGAAACAGGGACCAGGAAATGAAAGTGTTTTATAACTCATTTATGTAAAAAATATATTAGGGAAAATCATATCATATACAATGAATGTCTTGATTATAAAACTGTGGGGATGTTGAACTGAAGGTGAGTTCTAGCATTATGAAGCTTTGTAGCGCTCTTCTGGATACACTCAGGAAAAGCAGGATGTTGCCACTTGTGGAAACTGCCTTGTTGTGAATCCATTCTGCTGTATTTCTAGCCACAATGAACCCATTTGCGGTGATACCAAGGACGCATTCAGTGCCTATAATTATTCACATCAAAATGATGCGAGATGGTGACAATTGATTTTCTGGGGGATTGCAGGTTTCGGTCATCCTGAGTTGTTGCTTCTCTTTGGTGTCTGAGGAAAATGTCTCCCCAGCGTGTGATGGGCAGACTTGTGATAGCTCCCACTATTCATGTCACCAGAAGCAGCAGTTGATGCATCATTTCCCAAGCTACTCCATTTGTTTATTTTAGAACTCTTAGTTGTAAGTCTGGAGATGCAAATGACGGAAGGAGTTGTTTTCTAATCCTCTCCCGTGTCCTTTCGGATGCCCCGGGGTGTGAGTTCAATCGTGGGGCCCAGGGAGGAACTTGAGTAGACGCTCCTTTATGAATCACTGACATGGTGTTGAGAGCTGTGTTCTTGAGTAGCTCTAGTTAAGTCAACCATCCGTTCACTAAGTCACCGGATAACTGCGTGTCACTTGTGACCGCAGGGAACTGATTGAAAGTAATAATAACTTCAAATATTTATAGCTATGAGCTAGGCCCTGTCCAGACACTTTATACATATCATGAAATTTAAGCCTTACAACAACCCTCTGCAGAATGTACTTTTATTATCTCCATTTTCCAGGGGAGGAAACTGAGGCTAAATAACTTGTCCAAAGTCAAAGAGGGAGAGGGAGACGGAGAAGGAGAGAGAGAGAGTTGGGATTCAAACCCGAGTCACATGGTCCCAGAGTCCTTGTTCTTACCCACTATGTTATACTACCTACCCCTGTGGATCCTTTTGTGTGCACCAAAGACTGAAGGCAGGGTTGGCTTAACTGTAACTTTTTATCCTGTTGGTCTTTTGTGATGCCCTCAGGGCTTAAGGGAAGAATAATTGAGTTGGAAAAAAACCCACCTGTGAGATTTCTTTTTTCACTCCTCACACAGAACACTTTACTTTGGACACTTCTGGTCACTAAACACGTGTGGTTTTTTTTTCCCCACAGCAAACAATTCTGCAACGCTGTCTCGGTGCCCTACCATTTAACTCAATTCTGACACTATCTACCTGGAGATGACATCAGATCCACAGGTTTAGGGCTCAGTCCCACCAGACTGCCCTCCATTTCAGATGCCAATCCCAAGTCTAGGTTGTCACCTGGACTTATTGGTTATAAGTTAGAGTTATGACCCTCTTTTTGGTTTCAGTTAATTTGCTGGAGTGGCTCACGGAGCTCAGGAAAACAGCTTATTTACATTTACCGATTTATTATAAAAGGTTATGATCGTAGATGAACACCCAGACGGAAGAGATGCATAGAGCAAGGTGGTGGGAAGGGGCATGGAGCTTCCACGCCCCCTTTGGGGTACCACACCCCGAGCACCTCATGTGTTCACCAGTCTGAAAGCTCTTTGAACCCAGTCCTTTTGGGGTTTAATGGAGCCTTTGTTACATAGGTGCCGTTGATTAAATCATTGGCCATTGGTTATTGTTTCAACCTCCAGCCTCTCCCCCTTTCGTGGAAACCTGGGGGTGGGACTGAAAGTTCCAACCTTGTATTCGCCCTCGGTTTTCCTGGCAATCAGTCCGCACCCTTAGGTGGGTTCCAAAAGTCACCTTGTTAACATAACAAAGGCATTTTTGTTGATCTCCTCACTGAGGAAATTCCAAGGGTTGTAGGAGCTCTGTGCGAGGTGGGGGGGGGGGGAAAGGGGACAAAGACCAAATGTATTTCTTATGATAAATCACAATAGCACAATAGTAAAGCAAGAAGACACTGATTTTCTGAGACAAACCTCTTGTACAAAATAAATTGAGAGATAATAAATCTCTATATAAAAATGATTGTACACACACACACTTATATGCCCACAAACACATATTTACCTTTCATTTTAAAGAAATCACTAGGAAAATAAGGGTTGAAGGAAAAGTTCCTTGCTCCTTTACAAGGTAGGCAAATCAACATAGGGTAAAAATCATACCCCAAGTCACCTATTCTATTTTGGAAGAGTAAAACCAAAAGAGATGAAGAATCAGTTTTATCTTGGGGAAGTTGTTTCTGATTTTAAAATGTAAGCACGATACACATGATGATAAAATGGACTTCTCAACTCAGAATAAATGAACTTTTGTGAGAGTACATAACGCTAAAGTAATGATAATGAAGTAATTCAAATAAAGGGAAGGTTGGTGTGTGAGATGTCTCCAAAATTTTTCATGATATTTGGTTTTCCCTTTACTTAGGACTTCTTTTAAACAAGGCGAAAACTTAAGGTTTTCTGGCCTGTTTTGGACAAGTTGTTATGAATTTTAGCATCTCATCTTTAAATCTCTATTCTTGAACTCCAAATGTTTCCCTCGATTACAGTGTACAGTAATAAACAACTGCTACTCTCTGCTTGTTCCCACCCACTTGTACAAGTAAGTCTGTAGTATTTCAGGACCTCTGATTTGGTTTTCAAGAGGCTTTTTCTTGTCACTGGCTCTCCTCCATTTCTGCTGACCCAGGCTTCCAAGAGTGTGAGGGATAATGGGATACACTCTCCGAAGAGTTTGATGCCTCTCTTTTTATTTGTTTTGCTCATCACTGTATTCAAAACATAAAATTCTAACTGAGTAAATTTGAAGATCGAATTGGCTTTATTCAGTGATTTATGAATCGGGCAGCATCCCATTGAGCAAGTAGAAAGGGGCTCTGCGGAGCTGTAAAAAATGCAAGAACTTTACAGGCAGGAGGGGGCAGAAAAGGGAAGTTTCTAGCTAAGAGTGGATTGTTTCAGGCAGGGTCACCTTCCTCTTGGGGGAAGGTGGGTGGGGGGGGTCACCCCTCTAGTGCTGACCAGGTGATTCCAGATCTATTGGTGAAAGGTCCCATTCCTGAGAGAGGCTGAAACTGCAATTAGGTTAGCTGTTAAGTCTTGGTTTGCTGACGTGGGACTTAGCACAAGTGACTCCATTTGGGGTTTGTTGTTTTTTTTTACTAACAACTGTATCTCATTCCTAGCGCTTAACCCCAGTACCTAGATACTTGCTGGTGAATGGATGACCAGACCAGTGAATTCAGAATTTCAGAGAAGTTCTTTATAATGAGAGACAGGCAGAGAAATGGCAGTTCTACCACCCAGTAAGTTTTGAACTCTTGCAGGTCTGATGCCCAAATCAAGCGTGGGAACGTGAACAGTGAGACTGAGTGAAAACACAGCAGTTCTTTGTGTTTCTGTTAGAGAAACACTGGTGGGAGACAGAGGACAAAGGAAGGAGACACAGGACCGGAGTGACCTCAGCTGGGGGCGGGGTTTCACAGTGTTGGGTGCTGCAGAGAGGTAGTCAGCAGGAGCAGGGGCTGTGTACGTCATCAGAGGCATGTTTTATTTTATTTTTTTGTTTTTATTGACGTATAGTTGATTTACAATCTTGTGCCAATCTGCTGTATGGCAAAGTGACTCAGTTATACGCATATAGACATTCTTTTTTTATATTCTTTTCCATTACAGTTTTATCACAGGATATTGACTCTAGTTCCCTGTGCTGTAGAGTAGGACCTTGTTGTTTATCCCTCCTATATATAATAGTTTACATCTGCTAATGCCACACTCCCAGCCCTTCCCTCTCCCACCCCCCTCCTCCTTGGCAACCACAAGTCTGTTCTCTATGTCTGTGAGTCTGTTGCTGTTTCATAGATAGGTTCATTTGTGCCATACTTTAGATTCCACATGTAAGTGGTATCACATGGTATTTGTCTTTCTCTTTCTGACTTACTTCACTTAATAATCTCTAGTTGCATCCATGTTGCTGCAATCATCAGAGGCATTTTAGAAGAGGCTCTGCTTGCCATAGCTTCTGGCAGCGTTGCTTCCTACAGTGGAAAGAAGAATGTTGTTGATGGGAATTCCCAAAGTTAGGCTAAAGTGGGGGTGAAGTAACTTTTCTAGGTGAAGAGGTGATCTTTTTTTTTTTTCTTTTTGATTTCTATGTGTGTTTTATTATATATTAGTCTCTTAAATCAAATAGAAGACAAAAAGTGGAGCTACAAACCAAAGTTACAAGAGTACTAGCTTTTCTCGTCGCCCGTCTGTCTACTTTTACCAGAGGTCTTTATTTCTTCATAAGGCTTTGAGCTACTTGTCCAGGGTCCTTGACTGCAACCTGAAGAACTCCCTGTGGCAGGCGGGTCTGGTGGTTAAGAACTCTCTCAACTCTTGATTAACTGGGAATGTCTTGATTTCTCCCTCATTTTCGAAGGAAAGTTTTGCTAGATATAGGATTCTTGGTTGACGGTTTCTTTCCTTCAACACTTCAAGTACATTGAGTCATGCCATCTGGCCTCCGAGGCTCCTGATGAGAAATCTGCTCAATGACCTTCCTGGCAAACCTTCTCTCAGCTTCATAGACTTTCATAATGTACCGTATCATGTCTTATGCAACAGAACATTTTGTATAGTATCGTGAAGTCAGTTAAGTTGTAACGTTATATATTTTTTTTAATTAGTTAATTTATTTTTGGCTGTGTTGGATCTTCGTTTCTGTGCGAGGGCTTTCTCTAGTTGCGGCAAGCGGGGGCCACTCTTCATCGCGGTGCGCGGGCCTCTCACTATCGCGGCCTCTCTTGTTGCGGAGCACAGGCTCCAGACGCGCAGGCTCAGCAATTGTGGCTCACGGGCCCAGTCGCTCCGCGGCCTGTGGGATCCTCCCAGACCAGGGCTCGAACCCGTGTCCCCTGCATCGACAGGCAGACTCTCAACCACTGCGCCACCAGGGAAGCCCAGTAACGTTATTTTGAGACCAGAATTTAAGGAAAAGGAATTGAACGTTTCAAGTGTAGACATTATGAGGTCTCTAAAATTATTACGCGTTTTCAAACTAGAAATAAAAAGGCCACTGAAGTATCCTGCAGATTTTTATTTATAACAAAGTGAATACCAATATCTAATAACACACGTAAAGAAAACTTTCTTTGGGATCCTTTTTCCTAAGTGTAAAGGGGCCTTGAACTCAAAAAGTGAGAAAACCACTGTGGTGTATCCCCAGCGGTGATGGGTCCATTTCTTGCTCTGACCTCAGAGTGCACCATTGTGATGTACTTCACAGAGCCCTATGAAAGAGAAAGGTGGGCCCAGGTTTTTGGTCCTTAGAGCCCAGGAAGCTGCTTTTGGTGACCTGACGGCCTTGGACCTACAGTTAGCTTGTGTTTTCCTTGTTTGTGCCATTTTGTTGATTTTCGTTTCTCTTTTCTCTACTCTTTTTTATTTGTGTCATTGTTCTTTGTACAGTTAGCATAGTGAGTATTGTTGGTATAGTTAATACTTGATTAGCATAGTTAGTGTAGTTAGTACTAGTTAGCGCTGTTGGTACAGTTAGCGTAGTTAGCGTTGTTAGTAGAGACAGCATACTTAGCCCTGTTAGTACAGTTAGCATTGTTAGTTAGCGTAGTTAGCGTTGCTCGGTAGTGCTGTCAGTCAGTGTAGTTAGCAGATCACCAGGATGCAGGGCCTCACAGCCAAATCTGCTGGCAAGAAGGCTCGTATTGATGACTTCCGGATCCTCCACACCATTGGTGAAGGCACCTTCGGTAAAGTGAAGTTGGCCTGGCACATTCTGACCGGGACACAGGTGGCTGTGAAGGTCATAAAGAAAAGGCGTCAGAGCTTCTCAAGTGTCCAGGCACTTTTCCGGGAAGTGTGCAGTCTGAAGGCTCTGAATCACCCCAATATTGTGAAACTGCTGGGGGTGATTGACACAGAGGAGACATTTTTCGTGGTGATGGAGTACCTCAGTGGGGGGGACATGTACCGCTATTTGAAGATCCATGGCCGTATGACAGAGGCGGAGGCCCGAGGCCCGTTCCAGCAGCTGGTCTCCGCCCTGCAGCACTGCCACCGGAGGGGCATCGTGCACCGGGACCTGAAGCCACCGAGCCTCCTCTTTGATTCCAAGATGAATATCAAACTTACAGACTTTGGCCTCAGCAACAAGTGTGATGACATTTTCCAACTGGACACGAGCTGCGGCACACCCCCTTATGCTGCCCCGGAACTCTTCCTGGGGCAGAGCTCCAGCGGCCCTGCGGTGGACGTGTGGAGCCTGGGAGTAGTGCTGTACACCATGGTAACTGGGTCCCGGCCCTTTGTGGGAAAAGACTTCCAGGAGCTGCGGAAGCAAGTCCTACGAGGGCAATACCCCATCCCACCTTATCTGTCTTTGGAGATAAGGGATCTGTTACAAAAAATGATTGCCCTCAACCCCAGTGACAGAGGCACCTTACGTGACCTCATGAGGCATCCATGGGTCAACATGGGCCAGAAGGAGCCACTCCAGCCACCCTGTGAAAAGGACCTGGAGGTGACAATGGTGAGGACTCCGGGCTTGACTTGCGACCAGATCCAGGACACTGGGACAGGCAGTGTGAGCTCCAAGAAACCCAAGGTGGAGGTCTCCATCATAACTCTGAAGCCCTTCTCTTGCGGGGACCTCTGTGGCAGTGAACTTGAGCCTTCGCCGAGCCCTGTGGTGTCCTCCCTGCAAACCAGGTGGCTCTACCACAGAAAAACTGTGCCGCTGCAGGAAGACCAGCAGGCAGGGCAGAAGACCGGTGAGTCTGCCTGTCCCCCACCCAGCCTGGAGGCGAGGACTGCCACCCCCAGCCCAGCCCCCCAGTGTGGCACTGGGACATCCACCTCCAGCAGCAGCAGCAGGATTGGAGCCCCAGAGGGAAGCAGCTGCCCCCTGGGTGTGTCCAACACTGGAAGGTCCTCCCACGCTGGGCAGCCTGAGAGTGTGTCCTCATCCACTGTCTCTGGCCAGAGCCAGAAAAAGCAAGGGGTGGCTGGGAGAATCTGGAACTTTATTTTGAAACATCTTTGTTGCAAGCTGCCCAGCATGAGGCGTCATAATAAAGTGAGCCCATGTGAACCCCATGGATGACCGAGGCAGGAAGGTCAGGCCGCCGCGCTCCCTGGGGCCCGGTGCAGGGGAAGAGGAGTGTGTTCTCTGCACGGCCTTCAGCAGCATCGTATCCAAGACCCTGGCCAGCTCAGAGGATGGTCCGGAGCAGCCCGGGCGACCGAAAGCGAGGCCACCGTGGCTGCAGGTCTGCCCCTCAACCCCCACCTGGGTGAAACTTGAGAGACTGGACTGTCATTCCTGGGGCACGTCTCCCCTCCCCTACTCTTCTGTCTTCCGTGTTGGTGGGGGAGGGGGATAGTTCTTGTTCCAAGAACTCCTTGGTTCTTCCAACTCTAGTTAATAAACTTGACGCTCCAGAGAGATGCATCACACTCTGCTTCGCGTCGTCCCTGCACAGAATTGGGGCTGTGCATTTTCCAGTGAGACAAGCGTGCAGCCATGGAGCGCTTGGAGGTAGTCAGAACGACTAAAGGGAAAAATGACCTAAGAGAATTAGCACAGTGACTCCCAACAGCAACAACTGCTGCCCTGCAGGGCAGAAATGCGGAAAGTGTGTATTCCCTTCCTGCACTACCATTCCCGAACATTTTCAGAAGGGCCGAGGGGAACTTTTGGTCCCTGCGGCCTGTGTTAATTACAACAGAGAGGCCCATTAATACACAAATTTATACACAAATCCATGTATACATGTATAGCCACTTAAGTTTTTAAACTCTTCATTGAAGTTATATAACTCATTGATTTTCACAAACTAAAAATAAGTAACTTGCACCCAGATCATGAAAGAAA
This sequence comes from Balaenoptera borealis, assembly GCF_965194805.1. NCBI lineage: Eukaryota > Metazoa > Chordata > Mammalia > Artiodactyla > Balaenopteridae > Balaenoptera > Balaenoptera borealis. The sequence goes on along the minus strand of NW_028122740.1, from coordinate 31,109 downwards.
ATATTACCATGGTACCAGTGCCCCAGAAGTCCCCCTTTGCTCCTTTCTAGACAATAGCCACCCCACATATCCTGTCTTAAAATTGCAGAGAGCAGTTTCTGTAATGCTTATATTGTTAAAAATTGTACCGTACTATCTATCCTGTCTTATATCTGTGTTTATGAGATTTCATTTTTGTGATTTATCTGAATTTGTTCCAGTACTATGTAGGATTTCACCGTGTATGAAAATACAGTGAACTTTATTGGAAAGCAGTTTGGGAGCATATATAAAAGCTGAAGATATACATATTCTGTAACTGTGAAATCCCACTACTAATTATATATTGACCAGAAATGTACACATGTGTTCAACATGTATAGTTTGAAATTGGACATTGAAAAATAGCTCTTAGAATTTTGAGTAACCACATTCAAATTCATGATTATGATCTGTTTGTAATATCTCCTTTTGCCTAGATGTATTTATTTAAAAATTTTAAATTTTATTTGAACTTAAAAAAAAACCTAGTTTACCTATTTTTCTCATCCCTCCCCCCCCCCGCCCCACCTCTTAAAACCACCCATTTGTTCTCTGTATCTATGTTGATAGAAGGGCGCTCTTTCTATTGAAATATTAGAAATGTAGGAGAAAATTAGTGGTTTTATAGATTCGCTAAAGGGAAGGTGAAGGAATGACCTCCTGATGACTTCCTTGTATCAAAAAAAAAAAAAAAAAAAGTAAGGGCAACTTCATCAGTTGAAAATAAGGCAGAGAGATGATAGACTGGAGGTTTAGGGCTGAGGAAAAGATATGAGATAGTCATCATGGGTAGTTAATGAATGACTTCTTTAGGGAAATACAGGCTAGAAATGCCCAGTGATGTTACTCATTTGAGGCTGAAGAGCATGAATCTGTAGGAACATAACTTCATCCAGTTGTGAGAGATCTCAAGCAACACCAGGCTGCTTAGAAGTAAATGTGGGGTGTTAAATGGTTGGGTTCATCTAGATGTGCAATTATTCCACATGATGGGGATGAAGATTCATGATGGGAAACAGGGACCAGGAAATGAAAGTGTTTTATAACTCATTTATGTAAAAAATATATTAGGGAAAATCATATCATATACAATGAATGTCTTGATTATAAAACTGTGGGGATGTTGAACTGAAGGTGAGTTCTAGCATTATGAAGCTTTGTAGCGCTCTTCTGGATACACTCAGGAAAAGCAGGATGTTGCCACTTGTGGAAACTGCCTTGTTGTGAATCCATTCTGCTGTATTTCTAGCCACAATGAACCCATTTGCGGTGATACCAAGGACGCATTCAGTGCCTATAATTATTCACATCAAAATGATGCGAGATGGTGACAATTGATTTTCTGGGGGATTGCAGGTTTCGGTCATCCTGAGTTGTTGCTTCTCTTTGGTGTCTGAGGAAAATGTCTCCCCAGCGTGTGATGGGCAGACTTGTGATAGCTCCCACTATTCATGTCACCAGAAGCAGCAGTTGATGCATCATTTCCCAAGCTACTCCATTTGTTTATTTTAGAACTCTTAGTTGTAAGTCTGGAGATGCAAATGACGGAAGGAGTTGTTTTCTAATCCTCTCCCGTGTCCTTTCGGATGCCCCGGGGTGTGAGTTCAATCGTGGGGCCCAGGGAGGAACTTGAGTAGACGCTCCTTTATGAATCACTGACATGGTGTTGAGAGCTGTGTTCTTGAGTAGCTCTAGTTAAGTCAACCATCCGTTCACTAAGTCACCGGATAACTGCGTGTCACTTGTGACCGCAGGGAACTGATTGAAAGTAATAATAACTTCAAATATTTATAGCTATGAGCTAGGCCCTGTCCAGACACTTTATACATATCATGAAATTTAAGCCTTACAACAACCCTCTGCAGAATGTACTTTTATTATCTCCATTTTCCAGGGGAGGAAACTGAGGCTAAATAACTTGTCCAAAGTCAAAGAGGGAGAGGGAGACGGAGAAGGAGAGAGAGAGAGTTGGGATTCAAACCCGAGTCACATGGTCCCAGAGTCCTTGTTCTTACCCACTATGTTATACTACCTACCCCTGTGGATCCTTTTGTGTGCACCAAAGACTGAAGGCAGGGTTGGCTTAACTGTAACTTTTTATCCTGTTGGTCTTTTGTGATGCCCTCAGGGCTTAAGGGAAGAATAATTGAGTTGGAAAAAAACCCACCTGTGAGATTTCTTTTTTCACTCCTCACACAGAACACTTTACTTTGGACACTTCTGGTCACTAAACACGTGTGGTTTTTTTTTCCCCACAGCAAACAATTCTGCAACGCTGTCTCGGTGCCCTACCATTTAACTCAATTCTGACACTATCTACCTGGAGATGACATCAGATCCACAGGTTTAGGGCTCAGTCCCACCAGACTGCCCTCCATTTCAGATGCCAATCCCAAGTCTAGGTTGTCACCTGGACTTATTGGTTATAAGTTAGAGTTATGACCCTCTTTTTGGTTTCAGTTAATTTGCTGGAGTGGCTCACGGAGCTCAGGAAAACAGCTTATTTACATTTACCGATTTATTATAAAAGGTTATGATCGCAGATGAACACCCAGACGGAAGAGATGCATAGAGCAAGGTGGTGGGAAGGGGCATGGAGCTTCCACGCCCCCTTTGGGGTACCACACCCCGAGCACCTCATGTGTTCACCAGTCTGAAAGCTCTTTGAACCCAGTCCTTTTGGGGTTTAATGGAGCCTTTGTTACATAGGTGCCGTTGATTAAATCATTGGCCATTGGTTATTGTTTCAACCTCCAGCCTCTCCCCCTTTCGTGGAAACCTGGGGGTGGGACTGAAAGTTCCAACCTTGTATTCGCCCTCGGTTTTCCTGGCAATCAGTCCGCACCCTTAGGTGGGTTCCAAAAGTCACCTTGTTAACATAACAAAGGCATTTTTGTTGATCTCCTCACTGAGGAAATTCCAAGGGTTGTAGGAGCTCTGTGCGAGGTGGGGGGGGGGGGAAAGGGGACAAAGACCAAATGTATTTCTTATGATAAATCACAATAGCACAATAGTAAAGCAAGAAGACACTGATTTTCTGAGACAAACCTCTTGTACAAAATAAATTGAGAGATAATAAATCTCTATATAAAAATGATTGTACACACACACACTTATATGCCCACAAACACATATTTACCTTTCATTTTAAAGAAATCACTAGGAAAATAAGGGTTGAAGGAAAAGTTCCTTGCTCCTTTACAAGGTAGGCAAATCAACATAGGGTAAAAATCATACCCCAAGTCACCTAATCTATTTTGGAAGAGTAAAACCAAAAGAGATGAAGAATCAGTTTTATCTTGGGGAAGTTGTTTCTGATTTTAAAATGTAAGCACGATACACATGATGATAAAATGGACTTCTCAACTCAGAATAAATGAACTTTTGTGAGAGTACATAACGCTAAAGTAATGATAATGAAGTAATTCAAATAAAGGGAAGGTTGGTGTGTGAGATGTCTCCAAAATTTTTCATGATATTTGGTTTTCCCTTTACTTAGGACTTCTTTTAAACAAGGCGAAAACTTAAGGTTTTCTGGCCTGTTTTGGACAAGTTGTTATGAATTTTAGCATCTCATCTTTAAATCTCTATTCTTGAACTCCAAATGTTTCCCTCGATTACAGTGTACAGTAATAAACAACTGCTACTCTCTGCTTGTTCCCACCCACTTGTACAAGTAAGTCTGTAGTATTTCAGGACCTCTGATTTGGTTTTCAAGAGGCTTTTTCTTGTCACTGGCTCTCCTCCATTTCTGCTGACCCAGGCTTCCAAGAGTGTGAGGGATAATGGGATACACTCTCCGAAGAGTTTGATGCCTCTCTTTTTATTTGTTTTGCTCATCACTGTATTAAAAACATAAAATTCTAACTGAGTAAATTTGGAGATCGAATTGGCTTTATTCAGTGATTTATGAATCGGGCAGCATCCCATTGAGCAAGTAGAAAGGGGCTCTGCGGAGCTGTAAAAAATGCAAGAACTTTACAGGCAGGAGGGGGCAGAAAAGGGAAGTTTCTAGCTAAGAGTGGATTGTTTCAGGCAGGGTCACCTTCCTCTTGGGGGAAGGTGGGTGGGGGGGGTCACCCCTCTAGTGCTGACCAGGTGATTCCAGATCTATTGGTGAAAGGTCCCATTCCTGAGAGAGGCTGAAACTGCAATTAGGTTAGCTGTTAAGTCTTGGTTTGCTGACGTGGGACTTAGCACAAGTGACTCCATTTGGGGTTTGTTGTTTTTTTTTTACTAACAACTGTATCTCATTCCTAGCGCTTAACCCCAGTACCTAGATACTTGCTGGTGAATGGATGACCAGACCAGTGAATTCAGAATTTCAGAGAAGTTCTTTATAATGAGAGACAGGCAGAGAAATGGCAGTTCTACCACCCAGTAAGTTTTGAACTCTTGCAGGTCTGATGCCCAAATCAAGCGTGGGAACGTGAACAGTGAGACTGAGTGAAAACACAGCAGTTCTTTGTGTTTCTGTTAGAGAAACACTGGTGGGAGACAGAGGACAAAGGAAGGAGACACAGGACCGGAGTGACCTCAGCTGGGGGCGGGGTTTCACAGTGTTGGGTGCTGCAGAGAGGTAGTCAGCAGGAGCAGGGGCTGTGTACGTCATCAGAGGCATGTTTTATTTTATTTTTTTGTTTTTATTGACGTATAGTTGATTTACAATCTTGTGCCAATCTGCTGTATGGCAAAGTGACTCAGTTATACGCATATAGACATTCTTTTTTTATATTCTTTTCCATTACAGTTTTATCACAGGATATTGACTCTAGTTCCCTGTGCTGTAGAGTAGGACCTTGTTGTTTATCCCTCCTATATATAATAGTTTACATCTGCTAATGCCACACTCCCAGCCCTTCCCTCTCCCACCCCCCTCCTCCTTGGCAACCACAAGTCTGTTCTCTATGTCTGTGAGTCTGTTGCTGTTTCATAGATAGGTTCATTTGTGCCATACTTTAGATTCCACATGTAAGTGGTATCACATGGTATTTGTCTTTCTCTTTCTGACTTACTTCACTTAATAATCTCTAGTTGCATCCATGTTGCTGCAATCATCAGAGGCATTTTAGAAGAGGCTCTGCTTGCCATAGCTTCTGGCAGCGTTGCTTCCTACAGTGGAAAGAAGAATGTTGTTGATGGGAATTCCCAAAGTTAGGCTAAAGTGGGGGTGAAGTAACTTTTCTAGGTGAAGAGGTGATCTTTTTTTTTTTCTTTTTGATTTCTATGTGTGTTTTATTATATATTAGTCTCTTAAATCAAATAGAAGACAAAAAGTGGAGCTACAAACCAAAGTTACAAGAGTACTAGCTTTTCTCGTCGCCCGTCTGTCTACTTTTACCAGAGGTCTTTATTTCTTCATAAGGCTTTGAGCTACTTGTCCAGGGTCCTTGACTGCAACCTGAAGAACTCCCTGTGGCAGGCGGGTCTGGTGGTTAAGAACTCTCTCAACTCTTGATTAACTGGGAATGTCTTGATTTCTCCCTCATTTTCGAAGGAAAGTTTTGCTAGATATAGGATTCTTGGTTGACGGTTTCTTTCCTTCAACACTTCAAGTACATTGAGTCATGCCATCTGGCCTCCGAGGCTCCTGATGAGAAATCTGCTCAATGACCTTCCTGGCAAACCTTCTCTCAGCTTCATAGACTTTCATAATGTACCGTATCATGTCTTATGCAACAGAACATTTTGTATAGTATCGTGAAGTCAGTTAAGTTGTAACGTTATATATTTTTTTTAATTAGTTAATTTATTTTTGGCTGTGTTGGATCTTCGTTTCTGTGCGAGGGCTTTCTCTAGTTGCGGCAAGCGGGGGCCACTCTTCATCGCGGTGCGCGGGCCTCTCACTATCGCGGCCTCTCTTGTTGCGGAGCACAGGCTCCAGACGCGCAGGCTCAGCAATTGTGGCTCACGGGCCCAGTCGCTCCGCGGCCTGTGGGATCCTCCCAGACCAGGGCTCGAACCCGTGTCCCCTGCATCGACAGGCAGACTCTCAACCACTGCGCCACCAGGGAAGCCCAGTAACGTTATTTTGAGACCAGAATTTAAGGAAAAGGAATTGAACGTTTCAAGTGTAGACATTATGAGGTCTCTAAAATTATTACGCGTTTTCAAACTAGAAATAAAAAGGCCACTGAAGTATCCTGCAGATTTTTATTTATAACAAAGTGAATACCAATATCTAATAACACACGTAAAGAAAACTTTCTTTGGGATCCTTTTTCCTAAGTGTAAAGGGGCCTTGAACTCAAAAAGTGAGAAAACCACTGTGGTGTATCCCCAGCGGTGATGGGTCCATTTCTTGCTCTGACCTCAGAGTGCACCATTGTGATGTACTTCACAGAGCCCTATGAAAGAGAAAGGTGGGCCCAGGTTTTTGGTCCTTAGAGCCCAGGAAGCTGCTTTTGGTGACCTGACGGCCTTGGACCTACAGTTAGCTTGTGTTTTCCTTGTTTGTGCCATTTTGTTGATTTTCGTTTCTCTTTTCTCTACTCTTTTTTATTTGTGTCATTGTTCTTTGTACAGTTAGCATAGTGAGTATTGTTGGTATAGTTAATACTTGATTAGCATAGTTAGTGTAGTTAGTACTAGTTAGCGCTGTTGGTACAGTTAGCGTAGTTAGCGTTGTTAGTAGAGACAGCATACTTAGCCCTGTTAGTACAGTTAGCATTGTTAGTTAGCGTAGTTAGCGTTGCTCGGTAGTGCTGTCAGTCAGTGTAGTTAGCAGATCACCAGGATGCAGGGCCTCACAGCCAAATCTGCTGGCAAGAAGGCTCGTATTGATGACTTCCGGATCCTCCACACCATTGGTGAAGGCACCTTCGGTAAAGTGAAGTTGGCCTGGCACATTCTGACCGGGACACAGGTGGCTGTGAAGGTCATAAAGAAAAGGCGTCAGAGCTTCTCAAGTGTCCAGGCACTTTTCCGGGAAGTGTGCAGTCTGAAGGCTCTGAATCACCCCAATATTGTGAAACTGCTGGGGGTGATTGACACAGAGGAGACATTTTTCGTGGTGATGGAGTACCTCAGTGGGGGGGACATGTACCGCTATTTGAAGATCCATGGCCGTATGACAGAGGCGGAGGCCCGAGGCCCGTTCCAGCAGCTGGTCTCCGCCCTGCAGCACTGCCACCGGAGGGGCATCGTGCACCGGGACCTGAAGCCACCGAGCCTCCTCTTTGATTCCAAGATGAATATCAAACTTACAGACTTTGGCCTCAGCAACAAGTGTGATGACATTTTCCAACTGGACACGAGCTGCGGCACACCCCCTTATGCTGCCCCGGAACTCTTCCTGGGGCAGAGCTCCAGCGGCCCTGCGGTGGACGTGTGGAGCCTGGGAGTAGTGCTGTACACCATGGTAACTGGGTCCCGGCCCTTTGTGGGAAAAGACTTCCAGGAGCTGCGGAAGCAAGTCCTACGAGGGCAATACCCCATCCCACCTTATCTGTCTTTGGAGATAAGGGATCTGTTACAAAAAATGATTGCCCTCAACCCCAGTGACAGAGGCACCTTACGTGACCTCATGAGGCATCCATGGGTCAACATGGGCCAGAAGGAGCCACTCCAGCCACCCTGTGAAAAGGACCTGGAGGTGACAATGGTGAGGACTCCGGGCTTGACTTGCGACCAGATCCAGGACACTGGGACAGGCAGTGTGAGCTCCAAGAAACCCAAGGTGGAGGTCTCCATCATAACTCTGAAGCCCTTCTCTTGCGGGGACCTCTGTGGCAGTGAACTTGAGCCTTCGCCGAGCCCTGTGGTGTCCTCCCTGCAAACCAGGTGGCTCTACCACAGAAAAACTGTGCCGCTGCAGGAAGACCAGCAGGCAGGGCAGAAGACCGGTGAGTCTGCCTGTCCCCCACCCAGCCTGGAGGCGAGGACTGCCACCCCCAGCCCAGCCCCCCAGTGTGGCACTGGGACATCCACCTCCAGCAGCAGCAGCAGGATTGGAGCCCCAGAGGGAAGCAGCTGCCCCCTGGGTGTGTCCAACACTGGAAGGTCCTCCCACGCTGGGCAGCCTGAGAGTGTGTCCTCATCCACTGTCTCTGGCCAGAGCCAGAAAAAGCAAGGGGTGGCTGGGAGAATCTGGAACTTTATTTTGAAACATCTTTGTTGCAAGCTGCCCAGCATGAGGCGTCATAATAAAGTGAGCCCATGTGAACCCCATGGATGACCGAGGCAGGAAGGTCAGGCCGCCGCGCTCCCTGGGGCCCGGTGCAGGGGAAGAGGAGTGTGTTCTCTGCACGGCCTTCAGCAGCATCGTATCCAAGACCCTGGCCAGCTCAGAGGATGGTCCGGAGCAGCCCGGGCGACCGAAAGCGAGGCCACCGTGGCTGCAGGTCTGCCCCTCAACCCCCACCTGGGTGAAACTTGAGAGACTGGACTGTCATTCCTGGGGCACGTCTCCCCTCCCCTACTCTTCTGTCTTCCGTGTTGGTGGGGGAGGGGGATAGTTCTTGTTCCAAGAACTCCTTGGTTCTTCCAACTCTAGTTAATAAACTTGACGCTCCAGAGAGATGCATCACACTCTGCTTCGCGTCGTCCCTGCACAGAATTGGGGCTGTGCATTTTCCAGTGAGACAAGCGTGCAGCCATGGAGCGCTTGGAGGTAGTCAGAACGACTAAAGGGAAAAATGACCTAAGAGAATTAGCACAGTGACTCCCAACAGCAACAACTGCTGCCCTGCAGGGCAGAAATGCGGAAAGTGTGTATTCCCTTCCTGCACTACCATTCCCGAACATTTTCAGAAGGGCCGAGGGGAACTTTTGGTCCCTGCGGCCTGTGTTAATTACAACAGAGAGGCCCATTAATACACAAATTTATACACAAATCCATGTATACATGTATAGCCACTTAAGTTTTTAAACTCTTCATTGAAGTTATATAACTCATTGATTTTCACAAACTAAAAATAAGTAACTTGCACCCAGATCATGAAAGAAAATATTACCATGGTACCAGTGCCCCAGAAGTCCCCCTTTGCTCCTTTCTAGACAATAGCCACCCCACATATCCTGTCTTAAAATTGCAGAGAGCAGTTTCTGTAATGCTTATATTGTTAAAAATTGTACCGTACTATCTATCCTGTCTTATATCTGTGTTTATGAGATTTCATTTTTGTGATTTATCTGAATTTGTTCCAGTACTATGTAGGATTTCACTGTGTATGAAAATACAGTGAACTTTATTGGAAAGCAGTTTGGGAGCATATATAAAAGCTGAAGATATACATATTCTGTAACTGTGAAATCCCACTACTAATTATATATTGACCAGAAATGTACACATGTGTTCAACATGTATAGTTTGAAATTGGACATTGAAAAATAGCTCTTAGAATTTTGAGTAACCACATTCAAATTCATGATTATGATCTGTTTGTAATATCTCCTTTTGCCTAGATGTATTTATTTAAAAATTTTAAATTTTATTTGAACTTAAAAAAAAACCTAGTTTACCTATTTTTCTCATCCCTCCCCCCCCCGCCCCACCTCTTAAAACCACCCATTTGTTCTCTGTATCTATGTTGATAGAAGGGCGCTCTTTCTATTGAAATATTAGAAATGTAGGAGAAAATTAGTGGTTTTATAGATTCGCTAAAGGGAAGGTGAAGGAATGACCTCCTGATGACTTCCTTGTATCAAAAAAAAAAAAAAAAATGTAAGGGCAACTTCATCAGTTGAAAATAAGGCAGAGAGATGATAGACTGGAGGTTTAGGGCTGAGGAAAAGATATGAGATAGTCATCATGGGTAGTTAATGAATGACTTCTTTAGGGAAATACAGGCTAGAAATGCCCAGTGATGTTACTCATTTGAGGCTGAAGAGCATGAATCTGTAGGAACATAACTTCATCCAGTTGTGAGAGATCTCAAGCAACACCAGGCTGCTTAGAAGTAAATGTGGGGTGTTAAATGGTTGGGTTCATCTAGATGTGCAATTATTCCACATGATGGGGATGAAGATTCATGATGGGAAACAGGGACCAGGAAATGAAAGTGTTTTATAATTCATTTATGTAAAAAATATATTAGGGAAAATCATATCATATACAATGAATGTCTTGATTATAAAACTGTGGGGATGTTGAACTGAAGGTGAGTTCTAGCATTATGAAGCTTTGTAGCGCTCTTCTGGATACACTCAGGAAAAGCAGGATGTTGCCACTTGTGGAAACTGCCTTGTTGTGAATCCATTCTGCTGTATTTCTAGCCACAATGAACCCATTTGCGGTGATACCAAGGACACATTCAGTGCCTATAATTATTCACATCAAAATGATGCGAGATGGTGACAATTGATTTTCTGGGGGATTGCAGGTTTCGGTCATCCTGAGTTGTTGCTTCTCTTTGGTGTCTGAGGAAAATGTCTCCCCAGCGTGTGATGGGCAGACTTGTGATAGCTCCCACTATTCATGTCACCAGAAGCAGCAGTTGATGCATCATTTCCCAAGCTACTCCATTTGTTTATTTTAGAACTCTTAGTTGTAAGTCTGGAGATGCAAATGACGGAAGGAGTTGTTTTCTAATCCTCTCCCGTGTCCTTTCGGATGCCCCGGGGTGTGAGTTCAATCGTGGGGCCCAGGGAGGAACTTGAGTAGACGCTCCTTTATGAATCACTGACATGGTGTTGAGAGCTGTGTTCTTGAGTAGCTCTAGTTAAGTCAACCATCCGTTCACTAAGTCACCGGATAACTGCGTGTCACTTGTGACCGCAGGGAACTGATTGAAAGTAATAATAACTTCAAATATTTATAGCTATGAGCTAGGCCCTGTCCAGACACTTTATACATATCATGAAATTTAAGCCTTACAACAACCCTCTGCAGAATGTACTTTTATTATCTCCATTTTCCAGGGGAGGAAACTGAGGCTAAATAACTTGTCCAAAGTCAAAGAGGGAGAGGGAGACGGAGAAGGAGAGAGAGAGAGTTGGGATTCAAACCCGAGTCACATGGTCCCAGAGTCCTTGTTCTTACCCACTATGTTATACTACCTACCCCTGTGGATCCTTTTGTGTGCACCAAAGACTGAAGGCAGGGTTGGCTTAACTGTAACTTTTTATCCTGTTGGTCTTTTGTGATGCCCTCAGGGCTTAAGGGAAGAATAATTGAGTTGGAAAAAAACCCACCTGTGAGATTTCTTTTTTCACTCCTCACACAGAACACTTTACTTTGGACACTTCTGGTCACTAAACACGTGTGGTTTTTTTTTCCCCACAGCAAACAATTCTGCAACGCTGTCTCGGTGCCCTACCATTTAACTCAATTCTGACACTATCTACCTGGAGATGACATCAGATCCACAGGTTTAGGGCTCAGTCCCACCAGACTGCCCTCCATTTCAGATGCCAATCCCAAGTCTAGGTTGTCACCTGGACTTATTGGTTATAAGTTAGAGTTATGACCCTCTTTTTGGTTTCAGTTAATTTGCTGGAGTGGCTCACGGAGCTCAGGAAAACAGCTTATTTACATTTACCGATTTATTATAAAAGGTTATGATCGCAGATGAACACCCAGACGGAAGAGATGCATAGAGCAAGGTGGTGGGAAGGGGCATGGAGCTTCCACGCCCCCTTTGGGGTACCACACCCCGAGCACCTCATGTGTTCACCAGTCTGAAAGCTCTTTGAACCCAGTCCTTTTGGGGTTTAATGGAGCCTTTGTTACATAGGTGCCGTTGATTAAATCATTGGCCATTGGTTATTGTTTCAACCTCCAGCCTCTCCCCCTTTCGTGGAAACCTGGGGGTGGGACTGAAAGTTCCAACCTTGTATTCGCCCTCGGTTTTCCTGGCAATCAGTCCGCACCCTTAGGTGGGTTCCAAAAGTCACCTTGTTAACATAACAAAGGCATTTTTGTTGATCTCCTCACTGAGGAAATTCCAAGGGTTGTAGGAGCTCTGTGCGAGGTGGGGGGGGGGGGAAAGGGGACAAAGACCAAATGTATTTCTTATGATAAATCACAATAGCACAATAGTAAAGCAAGAAGACACTGATTTTCTGAGACAAACCTCTTGTACAAAATAAATTGAGAGATAATAAATCTCTATATAAAAATGATTGTACACACACACACTTATATGCCCACAAACACATATTTACCTTTCATTTTAAAGAAATCACTAGGAAAATAAGGGTTGAAGGAAAAGTTCCTTGCTCCTTTACAAGGTAGGCAAATCAACATAGGGTAAAAATCATACCCCAAGTCACCTAATCTATTTTGGAAGAGTAAAACCAAAAGAGATGAAGAATCAGTTTTATCTTGGGGAAGTTGTTTCTGATTTTAAAATGTAAGCACGATACACATGATGATAAAATGGACTTCTCAACTCAGAATAAATGAACTTTTGTGAGAGTACATAACGCTAAAGTAATGATAATGAAGTAATTCAAATAAAGGGAAGGTTGGTGTGTGAGATGTCTCCAAAATTTTTCATGATATTTGGTTTTCCCTTTACTTAGGACTTCTTTTAAACAAGGCGAAAACTTAAGGTTTTCTGGCCTGTTTTGGACAAGTTGTTATGAATTTTAGCATCTCATCTTTAAATCTCTATTCTTGAACTCCAAATGTTTCCCTCGATTACAGTGTACAGTAATAAACAACTGCTACTCTCTGCTTGTTCCCACCCACTTGTACAAGTAAGTCTGTAGTATTTCAGGACCTCTGATTTGGTTTTCAAGAGGCTTTTTCTTGTCACTGGCTCTCCTCCATTTCTGCTGACCCAGGCTTCCAAGAGTGTGAGGGATAATGGGATACACTCTCCGAAGAGTTTGATGCCTCTCTTTTTATTTGTTTTGCTCATCACTGTATTCAAAACATAAAATTCTAACTGAGTAAATTTGGAGATCGAATTGGCTTTATTCAGTGATTTATGAATCGGGCAGCATCCCATTGAGCAAGTAGAAAGGGGCTCTGCGGAGCTGTAAAAAATGCAAGAACTTTACAGGCAGGAGGGGGCAGAAAAGGGAAGTTTCTAGCTAAGAGTGGATTGTTTCAGGCAGGGTCACCTTCCTCTTGGGGGAAGGTGGGTGGGGGGGGTCACCCCTCTAGTGCTGACCAGGTGATTCCAGATCTATTGGTGAAAGGTCCCATTCCTGAGAGAGGCTGAAACTGCAATTAGGTTAGCTGTTAAGTCTTGGTTTGCTGACGTGGGACTTAGCACAAGTGACTCCATTTGGGGTTTGTTGTTTTTTTTTTACTAACAACTGTATCTCATTCCTAGCGCTTAACCCCAGTACCTAGATACTTGCTGGTGAATGGATGACCAGACCAGTGAATTCAGAATTTCAGAGAAGTTCTTTATAATGAGAGACAGGCAGAGAAATGGCAGTTCTACCACCCAGTAAGTTTTGAACTCTTGCAGGTCTGATGCCCAAATCAAGCGTGGGAACGTGAACAGTGAGACTGAGTGAAAACACAGCAGTTCTTTGTGTTTCTGTTAGAGAAACACTGGTGGGAGACAGAGGACAAAGGAAGGAGACACAGGACCGGAGTGACCTCAGCTGGGGGCGGGGTTTCACAGTGTTGGGTGCTGCAGAGAGGTAGTCAGCAGGAGCAGGGGCTGTGTACGTCATCAGAGGCATGTTTTATTTTATTTTTTTGTTTTTATTGACGTATAGTTGATTTACAATCTTGTGCCAATCTGCTGTATGGCAAAGTGACTCAGTTATACGCATATAGACATTCTTTTTTTATATTCTTTTCCATTACAGTTTTATCACAGGATATTGACTCTAGTTCCCTGTGCTGTAGAGTAGGACCTTGTTGTTTATCCCTCCTATATATAATAGTTTACATCTGCTAATGCCACACTCCCAGCCCTTCCCTCTCCCACCCCCCTCCTCCTTGGCAACCACAAGTCTGTTCTCTATGTCTGTGAGTCTGTTGCTGTTTCATAGATAGGTTCATTTGTGCCATACTTTAGATTCCACATGTAAGTGGTATCACATGGTATTTGTCTTTCTCTTTCTGACTTACTTCACTTAATAATCTCTAGTTGCATCCATGTTGCTGCAATCATCAGAGGCATTTTAGAAGAGGCTCTGCTTGCCATAGCTTCTGGCAGCGTTGCTTCCTACAGTGGAAAGAAGAATGTTGTTGATGGGAATTCCCAAAGTTAGGCTAAAGTGGGGGTGAAGTAACTTTTCTAGGTGAAGAGGTGATCTTTTTTTTTTTCTTTTTGATTTCTATGTGTGTTTTATTATATATTAGTCTCTTAAATCAAATAGAAGACAAAAAGTGGAGCTACAAACCAAAGTTACAAGAGTACTAGCTTTTCTCGTCGCCCGTCTGTCTACTTTTACCAGAGGTCTTTATTTCTTCATAAGGCTTTGAGCTACTTGTCCAGGGTCCTTGACTGCAACCTGAAGAACTCCCTGTGGCAGGCGGGTCTGGTGGTTAAGAACTCTCTCAACTCTTGATTAACTGGGAATGTCTTGATTTCTCCCTCATTTTCGAAGGAAAGTTTTGCTAGATATAGGATTCTTGGTTGACGGTTTCTTTCCTTCAACACTTCAAGTACATTGAGTCATGCCATCTGGCCTCCGAGGCTCCTGATGAGAAATCTGCTCAATGACCTTCCTGGCAAACCTTCTCTCAGCTTCATAGACTTTCATAATGTACCGTATCATGTCTTATGCAACAGAACATTTTGTATAGTATCGTGAAGTCAGTTAAGTTGTAACGTTATATATTTTTTTTAATTAGTTAATTTATTTTTGGCTGTGTTGGATCTTCGTTTCTGTGCGAGGGCTTTCTCTAGTTGCGGCAAGCGGGGGCCACTCTTCATCGCGGTGCGCGGGCCTCTCACTATCGCGGCCTCTCTTGTTGCGGAGCACAGGCTCCAGACGCGCAGGCTCAGCAATTGTGGCTCACGGGCCCAGTCGCTCCGCGGCCTGTGGGATCCTCCCAGACCAGGGCTCGAACCCGTGTCCCCTGCATCGACAGGCAGACTCTCAACCACTGCGCCACCAGGGAAGCCCAGTAACGTTATTTTGAGACCAGAATTTAAGGAAAAGGAATTGAACGTTTCAAGTGTAGACATTATGAGGTCTCTAAAATTATTACGCGTTTTCAAACTAGAAATAAAAAGGCCACTGAAGTATCCTGCAGATTTTTATTTATAACAAAGTGAATACCAATATCTAATAACACACGTAAAGAAAACTTTCTTTGGGATCCTTTTTCCTAAGTGTAAAGGGGCCTTGAACTCAAAAAGTGAGAAAACCACTGTGGTGTATCCCCAGCGGTGATGGGTCCATTTCTTGCTCTGACCTCAGAGTGCACCATTGTGATGTACTTCACAGAGCCCTATGAAAGAGAAAGGTGGGCCCAGGTTTTTGGTCCTTAGAGCCCAGGAAGCTGCTTTTGGTGACCTGACGGCCTTGGACCTACAGTTAGCTTGTGTTTTCCTTGTTTGTGCCATTTTGTTGATTTTCGTTTCTCTTTTCTCTACTCTTTTTTATTTGTGTCATTGTTCTTTGTACAGTTAGCATAGTGAGTATTGTTGGTATAGTTAATACTTGATTAGCATAGTTAGTGTAGTTAGTACTAGTTAGCGCTGTTGGTACAGTTAGCGTAGTTAGCGTTGTTAGTAGAGACAGCATACTTAGCCCTGTTAGTACAGTTAGCATTGTTAGTTAGCGTAGTTAGCGTTGCTCGGTAGTGCTGTCAGTCAGTGTAGTTAGCAGATCACCAGGATGCAGGGCCTCACAGCCAAATCTGCTGGCAAGAAGGCTCGTATTGATGACTTCCGGATCCTCCACACCATTGGTGAAGGCACCTTCGGTAAAGTGAAGTTGGCCTGGCACATTCTGACCGGGACACAGGTGGCTGTGAAGGTCATAAAGAAAAGGCGTCAGAGCTTCTCAAGTGTCCAGGCACTTTTCCGGGAAGTGTGCAGTCTGAAGGCTCTGAATCACCCCAATATTGTGAAACTGCTGGGGGTGATTGACACAGAGGAGACATTTTTCGTGGTGATGGAGTACCTCAGTGGGGGGGACATGTACCGCTATTTGAAGATCCATGGCCGTATGACAGAGGCGGAGGCCCGAGGCCCGTTCCAGCAGCTGGTCTCCGCCCTGCAGCACTGCCACCGGAGGGGCATCGTGCACCGGGACCTGAAGCCACCGAGCCTCCTCTTTGATTCCAAGATGAATATCAAACTTACAGACTTTGGCCTCAGCAACAAGTGTGATGACATTTTCCAACTGGACACGAGCTGCGGCACACCCCCTTATGCTGCCCCGGAACTCTTCCTGGGGCAGAGCTCCAGCGGCCCTGCGGTGGACGTGTGGAGCCTGGGAGTAGTGCTGTACACCATGGTAACTGGGTCCCGGCCCTTTGTGGGAAAAGACTTCCAGGAGCTGCGGAAGCAAGTCCTACGAGGGCAATACCCCATCCCACCTTATCTGTCTTTGGAGATAAGGGATCTGTTACAAAAAATGATTGCCCTCAACCCCAGTGACAGAGGCACCTTACGTGACCTCATGAGGCATCCATGGGTCAACATGGGCCAGAAGGAGCCACTCCAGCCACCCTGTGAAAAGGACCTGGAGGTGACAATGGTGAGGACTCCGGGCTTGACTTGCGACCAGATCCAGGACACTGGGACAGGCAGTGTGAGCTCCAAGAAACCCAAGGTGGAGGTCTCCATCATAACTCTGAAGCCCTTCTCTTGCGGGGACCTCTGTGGCAGTGAACTTGAGCCTTCGCCGAGCCCTGTGGTGTCCTCCCTGCAAACCAGGTGGCTCTACCACAGAAAAACTGTGCCGCTGCAGGAAGACCAGCAGGCAGGGCAGAAGACCGGTGAGTCTGCCTGTCCCCCACCCAGCCTGGAGGCGAGGACTGCCACCCCCAGCCCAGCCCCCCAGTGTGGCACTGGGACATCCACCTCCAGCAGCAGCAGCAGGATTGGAGCCCCAGAGGGAAGCAGCTGCCCCCTGGGTGTGTCCAACACTGGAAGGTCCTCCCACGCTGGGCAGCCTGAGAGTGTGTCCTCATCCACTGTCTCTGGCCAGAGCCAGAAAAAGCAAGGGGTGGCTGGGAGAATCTGGAACTTTATTTTGAAACATCTTTGTTGCAAGCTGCCCAGCATGAGGCGTCATAATAAAGTGAGCCCATGTGAACCCCATGGATGACCGAGGCAGGAAGGTCAGGCCGCCGCGCTCCCTGGGGCCCGGTGCAGGGGAAGAGGAGTGTGTTCTCTGCACGGCCTTCAGCAGCATCGTATCCAAGACCCTGGCCAGCTCAGAGGATGGTCCGGAGCAGCCCGGGCGACCGAAAGCGAGGCCACCGTGGCTGCAGGTCTGCCCCTCAACCCCCACCTGGGTGAAACTTGAGAGACTGGACTGTCATTCCTGGGGCACGTCTCCCCTCCCCTACTCTTCTGTCTTCCGTGTTGGTGGGGGAGGGGGATAGTTCTTGTTCCAAGAACTCCTTGGTTCTTCCAACTCTAGTTAATAAACTTGACGCTCCAGAGAGATGCATCACACTCTGCTTCGCGTCGTCCCTGCACAGAATTGGGGCTGTGCATTTTCCAGTGAGACAAGCGTGCAGCCATGGAGCGCTTGGAGGTAGTCAGAACGACTAAAGGGAAAAATGACCTAAGAGAATTAGCACAGTGACTCCCAACAGCAACAACTGCTGCCCTGCAGGGCAGAAATGCGGAAAGTGTGTATTCCCTTCCTGCACTACCATTCCCGAACATTTTCAGAAGGGCCGAGGGGAACTTTTGGTCCCTGCGGCCTGTGTTAATTACAACAGAGAGGCCCATTAATACACAAATTTATACACAAATCCATGTATACATGTATAGCCACTTAAGTTTTTAAACTCTTCATTGAAGTTATATAACTCATTGATTTTCACAAACTAAAAATAAGTAACTTGCACCCAGATCATGAAAGAAAATATTACCATGGTACCAGTGCCCCAGAAGTCCCCCTTTGCTCCTTTCTAGACAATAGCCACCCCACATATCCTGTCTTAAAATTGCAGAGAGCAGTTTCTGTAATGCTTATATTGTTAAAAATTGTACCGTACTATCTATCCTGTCTTATATCTGTGTTTATGAGATTTCATTTTTGTGATTTATCTGAATTTGTTCCAGTACTATGTAGGATTTCACCGTGTATGAAAATACAGTGAACTTTATTGGAAAGCAGTTTGGGAGCATATATAAAAGCTGAAGATATACATATTCTGTAACTGTGAAATCCCACTACTAATTATATATTGACCAGAAATGTACACATGTGTTCAACATGTATAGTTTGAAATTGGACATTGAAAAATAGCTCTTAGAATTTTGAGTAACCACATTCAAATTCATGATTATGATCTGTTTGTAATATCTCCTTTTGCCTAGATGTATTTATTTAAAAATTTTAAATTTTATTTGAACTTAAAAAAAAACCTAGTTTACCTATTTTTCTCATCCCTCCCCCCCCCGCCCCACCTCTTAAAACCACCCATTTGTTCTCTGTATCTATGTTGATAGAAGGGCGCTCTTTCTATTGAAATATTAGAAATGTAGGAGAAAATTAGTGGTTTTATAGATTCGCTAAAGGGAAGGTGAAGGAATGACCTCCTGATGACTTCCTTGTATCAAAAAAAAAAAAAAAAATGTAAGGGCAACTTCATCAGTTGAAAATAAGGCAGAGAGATGATAGACTGGAGGTTTAGGGCTGAGGAAAAGATATGAGATAGTCATCATGGGTAGTTAATGAATGACTTCTTTAGGGAAATACAGGCTAGAAATGCCCAGTGATGTTACTCATTTGAGGCTGAAGAGCATGAATCTGTAGGAACATAACTTCATCCAGTTGTGAGAGATCTCAAGCAACACCAGGCTGCTTAGAAGTAAATGTGGGGTGTTAAATGGTTGGGTTCATCTAGATGTGCAATTATTCCACATGATGGGGATGAAGATTCATGATGGGAAACAGGGACCAGGAAATGAAAGTGTTTTATAACTCATTTATGTAAAAAATATATTAGGGAAAATCATATCATATACAATGAATGTCTTGATTATAAAACTGTGGGGATGTTGAACTGAAGGTGAGTTCTAGCATTATGAAGCTTTGTAGCGCTCTTCTGGATACACTCAGGAAAAGCAGGATGTTGCCACTTGTGGAAACTGCCTTGTTGTGAATCCATTCTGCTGTATTTCTAGCCACAATGAACCCATTTGCGGTGATACCAAGGACGCATTCAGTGCCTATAATTATTCACATCAAAATGATGCGAGATGGTGACAATTGATTTTCTGGGGGATTGCAGGTTTCGGTCATCCTGAGTTGTTGCTTCTCTTTGGTGTCTGAGGAAAATGTCTCCCCAGCGTGTGATGGGCAGACTTGTGATAGCTCCCACTATTCATGTCACCAGAAGCAGCAGTTGATGCATCATTTCCCAAGCTACTCCATTTGTTTATTTTAGAACTCTTAGTTGTAAGTCTGGAGATGCAAATGACGGAAGGAGTTGTTTTCTAATCCTCTCCCGTGTCCTTTCGGATGCCCCGGGGTGTGAGTTCAATCGTGGGGCCCAGGGAGGAACTTGAGTAGACGCTCCTTTATGAATCACTGACATGGTGTTGAGAGCTGTGTTCTTGAGTAGCTCTAGTTAAGTCAACCATCCGTTCACTAAGTCACCGGATAACTGCGTGTCACTTGTGACCGCAGGGAACTGATTGAAAGTAATAATAACTTCAAATATTTATAGCTATGAGCTAGGCCCTGTCCAGACACTTTATACATATCATGAAATTTAAGCCTTACAACAACCCTCTGCAGAATGTACTTTTATTATCTCCATTTTCCAGGGGAGGAAACTGAGGCTAAATAACTTGTCCAAAGTCAAAGAGGGAGAGGGAGACGGAGAAGGAGAGAGAGAGAGTTGGGATTCAAACCCGAGTCACATGGTCCCAGAGTCCTTGTTCTTACCCACTATGTTATACTACCTACCCCTGTGGATCCTTTTGTGTGCACCAAAGACTGAAGGCAGGGTTGGCTTAACTGTAACTTTTTATCCTGTTGGTCTTTTGTGATGCCCTCAGGGCTTAAGGGAAGAATAATTGAGTTGGAAAAAAACCCACCTGTGAGATTTCTTTTTTCACTCCTCACACAGAACACTTTACTTTGGACACTTCTGGTCACTAAACACGTGTGGTTTTTTTTTCCCCCACAGCAAACAATTCTGCAACGCTGTCTCGGTGCCCTACCATTTAACTCAATTCTGACACTATCTACCTGGAGATGACATCAGATCCACAGGTTTAGGGCTCAGTCCCACCAGACTGCCCTCCATTTCAGATGCCAATCCCAAGTCTAGGTTGTCACCTGGACTTATTGGTTATAAGTTAGAGTTATGACCCTCTTTTTGGTTTCAGTTAATTTGCTGGAGTGGCTCACGGAGCTCAGGAAAACAGCTTATTTACATTTACCGATTTATTATAAAAGGTTATGATCGTAGATGAACACCCAGACGGAAGAGATGCATAGAGCAAGGTGGTGGGAAGGGGCATGGAGCTTCCACGCCCCCTTTGGGGTACCACACCCCGAGCACCTCATGTGTTCACCAGTCTGAAAGCTCTTTGAACCCAGTCCTTTTGGGTTTTAATGGAGCCTTTGTTACATAGGTGCCGTTGATTAAATCATTGGCCATTGGTTATTGTTTCAACCTCCAGCCTCTCCCCCTTTCGTGGAAACCTGGGGGTGGGACTGAAAGTTCCAACCTTGTATTCGCCCTCGGTTTTCCTGGCAATCAGTCCGCACCCTTAGGTGGGTTCCAAAAGTCACCTTGTTAACATAACAAAGGCATTTTTGTTGATCTCCTCACTGAGGAAATTCCAAGGGTTGTAGGAGCTCTGTGCGAGGTGGGGGGGGGGGAAAGGGGACAAAGACCAAATGTATTTCTTATGATAAATCACAATAGCACAATAGTAAAGCAAGAAGACACTGATTTTCTGAGACAAACCTCTTGTACAAAATAAATTGAGAGATAATAAATCTCTATATAAAAATGATTGTACACACACACACTTATATGCCCACAAACACATATTTACCTTTCATTTTAAAGAAATCACTAGGAAAATAAGGGTTGAAGGAAAAGTTCCTTGCTCCTTTACAAGGTAGGCAAATCAACATAGGGTAAAAATCATACCCCAAGTCACCTAATCTATTTTGGAAGAGTAAAACCAAAAGAGATGAAGAATCAGTTTTATCTTGGGGAAGTTGTTTCTGATTTTAAAATGTAAGCACGATACACATGATGATAAAATGGACTTCTCAACTCAGAATAAATGAACTTTTGTGAGAGTACATAACGCTAAAGTAATGATAATGAAGTAATTCAAATAAAGGGAAGGTTGGTGTGTGAGATGTCTCCAAAATTTTTCATGATATTTGGTTTTCCCTTTACTTAGGACTTCTTTTAAACAAGGCGAAAACTTAAGGTTTTCTGGCCTGTTTTGGACAAGTTGTTATGAATTTTAGCATCTCATCTTTAAATCTCTATTCTTGAACTCCAAATGTTTCCCTCGATTACAGTGTACAGTAATAAACAACTGCTACTCTCTGCTTGTTCCCACCCACTTGTACAAGTAAGTCTGTAGTATTTCAGGACCTCTGATTTGGTTTTCAAGAGGCTTTTTCTTGTCACTGGCTCTCCTCCATTTCTGCTGACCCAGGCTTCCAAGAGTGTGAGGGATAATGGGATACACTCTCCGAAGAGTTTGATGCCTCTCTTTTTATTTGTTTTGCTCATCACTGTATTAAAAACATAAAATTCTAACTGAGTAAATTTGGAGATCGAATTGGCTTTATTCAGTGATTTATGAATCGGGCAGCATCCCATTGAGCAAGTAGAAAGGGGCTCTGCGGAGCTGTAAAAAATGCAAGAACTTTACAGGCAGGAGGGGGCAGAAAAGGGAAGTTTCTAGCTAAGAGTGGATTGTTTCAGGCAGGGTCACCTTCCTCTTGGGGGAAGGTGGGTGGGGGGGGTCACCCCTCTAGTGCTGACCAGGTGATTCCAGATCTATTGGTGAAAGGTCCCATTCCTGAGAGAGGCTGAAACTGCAATTAGGTTAGCTGTTAAGTCTTGGTTTGCTGACGTGGGACTTAGCACAAGTGACTCCATTTGGGGTTTGTTGTTTTTTTTTTACTAACAACTGTATCTCATTCCTAGCGCTTAACCCCAGTACCTAGATACTTGCTGGTGAATGGATGACCAGACCAGTGAATTCAGAATTTCAGAGAAGTTCTTTATAATGAGAGACAGGCAGAGAAATGGCAGTTCTACCACCCAGTAAGTTTTGAACTCTTGCAGGTCTGATGCCCAAATCAAGCGTGGGAACGTGAACAGTGAGACTGAGTGAAAACACAGCAGTTCTTTGTGTTTCTGTTAGAGAAACACTGGTGGGAGACAGAGGACAAAGGAAGGAGACACAGGACCGGAGTGACCTCAGCTGGGGGCGGGGTTTCACAGTGTTGGGTGCTGCAGAGAGGTAGTCAGCAGGAGCAGGGGCTGTGTACGTCATCAGAGGCATGTTTTATTTTATTTTTTTGTTTTTATTGACGTATAGTTGATTTACAATCTTGTGCCAATCTGCTGTATGGCAAAGTGACTCAGTTATACGCATATAGACATTCTTTTTTTATATTCTTTTCCATTACAGTTTTATCACAGGATATTGACTCTAGTTCCCTGTGCTGTAGAGTAGGACCTTGTTGTTTATCCCTCCTATATATAATAGTTTACATCTGCTAATGCCACACTCCCAGCCCTTCCCTCTCCCACCCCCCTCCTCCTTGGCAACCACAAGTCTGTTCTCTATGTCTGTGAGTCTGTTGCTGTTTCATAGATAGGTTCATTTGTGCCATACTTTAGATTCCACATGTAAGTGGTATCACATGGTATTTGTCTTTCTCTTTCTGACTTACTTCACTTAATAATCTCTAGTTGCATCCATGTTGCTGCAATCATCAGAGGCATTTTAGAAGAGGCTCTGCTTGCCATAGCTTCTGGCAGCGTTGCTTCCTACAGTGGAAAGAAGAATGTTGTTGATGGGAATTCCCAAAGTTAGGCTAAAGTGGGGGTGAAGTAACTTTTCTAGGTGAAGAGGTGATCTTTTTTTTTTTCTTTTTGATTTCTATGTGTGTTTTATTATATATTAGTCTCTTACATCAAATAGAAGACAAAAAGTGGAGCTACAAACCAAAGTTACAAGAGTACTAGCTTTTCTCGTCGCCCGTCTGTCTACTTTTACCAGAGGTCTTTATTTCTTCATAAGGCTTTGAGCTACTTGTCCAGGGTCCTTGACTGCAACCTGAAGAACTCCCTGTGGCAGGCGGGTCTGGTGGTTAAGAACTCTCTCAACTCTTGATTAACTGGGAATGTCTTGATTTCTCCCTCATTTTCGAAGGAAAGTTTTGCTAGATATAGGATTCTTGGTTGACGGTTTCTTTCCTTCAACACTTCAAGTACATTGAGTCATGCCATCTGGCCTCCGAGGCTCCTGATGAGAAATCTGCTCAATGACCTTCCTGGCAAACCTTCTCTCAGCTTCATAGACTTTCATAATGTACCGTATCATGTCTTATGCAACAGAACATTTTGTATAGTATCGTGAAGTCAGTTAAGTTGTAACGTTATATATTTTTTTTAATTAGTTAATTTATTTTTGGCTGTGTTGGATCTTCGTTTCTGTGCGAGGGCTTTCTCTAGTTGCGGCAAGCGGGGGCCACTCTTCATCGCGGTGCGCGGGCCTCTCACTATCGCGGCCTCTCTTGTTGCGGAGCACAGGCTCCAGACGCGCAGGCTCAGCAATTGTGGCTCACGGGCCCAGTCGCTCCGCGGCCTGTGGGATCCTCCCAGACCAGGGCTCGAACCCGTGTCCCCTGCATCGACAGGCAGACTCTCAACCACTGCGCCACCAGGGAAGCCCAGTAACGTTATTTTGAGACCAGAATTTAAGGAAAAGGAATTGAACGTTTCAAGTGTAGTCATTATGAGGTCTCTAAAATTATTACGCGTTTTCAAACTAGAAATAAAAAGGCCACTGAAGTATCCTGCAGATTTTTATTTATAACAAAGTGAATACCAATATCTAATAACACACGTAAAGAAAACTTTCTTTGGGATCCTTTTTCCTAAGTGTAAAGGGGCCTTGAACTCAAAAAGTGAGAAAACCACTGTGGTGTATCCCCAGCGGTGATGGGTCCATTTCTTGCTCTGACCTCAGAGTGCACCATTGTGATGTACTTCACAGAGCCCTATGAAAGAGAAAGGTGGGCCCAGGTTTTTGGTCCTTAGAGCCCAGGAAGCTGCTTTTGGTGACCTGACGGCCTTGGACCTACAGTTAGCTTGTGTTTTCCTTGTTTGTGCCATTTTGTTGATTTTCGTTTCTCTTTTCTCTACTCTTTTTTATTTGTGTCATTGTTCTTTGTACAGTTAGCATAGTGAGTATTGTTGGTATAGTTAATACTTGATTAGCATAGTTAGTGTAGTTAGTACTAGTTAGCGCTGTTGGTACAGTTAGCGTAGTTAGCGTTGTTAGTAGAGACAGCATACTTAGCCCTGTTAGTACAGTTAGCATTGTTAGTTAGCGTAGTTAGCGTTGCTCGGTAGTGCTGTCAGTCAGTGTAGTTAGCAGATCACCAGGATGCAGGGCCTCACAGCCAAATCTGCTGGCAAGAAGGCTCGTATTGATGACTTCCGGATCCTCCACACCATTGGTGAAGGCACCTTCGGTAAAGTGAAGTTGGCCTGGCACATTCTGACCGGGACACAGGTGGCTGTGAAGGTCATAAAGAAAAGGCGTCAGAGCTTCTCAAGTGTCCAGGCACTTTTCCGGGAAGTGTGCAGTCTGAAGGCTCTGAATCACCCCAATATTGTGAAACTGCTGGGGGTGATTGACACAGAGGAGACATTTTTCGTGGTGATGGAGTACCTCAGTGGGGGGGACATGTACCGCTATTTGAAGATCCATGGCCGTATGACAGAGGCGGAGGCCCGAGGCCCGTTCCAGCAGCTGGTCTCCGCCCTGCAGCACTGCCACCGGAGGGGCATCGTGCACCGGGACCTGAAGCCACCGAGCCTCCTCTTTGATTCCAAGATGAATATCAAACTTACAGACTTTGGCCTCAGCAACAAGTGTGATGACATTTTCCAACTGGACACGAGCTGCGGCACACCCCCTTATGCTGCCCCGGAACTCTTCCTGGGGCAGAGCTCCAGCGGCCCTGCGGTGGACGTGTGGAGCCTGGGAGTAGTGCTGTACACCATGGTAACTGGGTCCCGGCCCTTTGTGGGAAAAGACTTCCAGGAGCTGCGGAAGCAAGTCCTACGAGGGCAATACCCCATCCCACCTTATCTGTCTTTGGAGATAAGGGATCTGTTACAAAAAATGATTGCCCTCAACCCCAGTGACAGAGGCACCTTACGTGACCTCATGAGGCATCCATGGGTCAACATGGGCCAGAAGGAGCCACTCCAGCCACCCTGTGAAAAGGACCTGGAGGTGACAATGGTGAGGACTCCGGGCTTGACTTGCGACCAGATCCAGGACACTGGGACAGGCAGTGTGAGCTCCAAGAAACCCAAGGTGGAGGTCTCCATCATAACTCTGAAGCCCTTCTCTTGCGGGGACCTCTGTGGCAGTGAACTTGAGCCTTCGCCGAGCCCTGTGGTGTCCTCCCTGCAAACCAGGTGGCTCTACCACAGAAAAACTGTGCCGCTGCAGGAAGACCAGCAGGCAGGGCAGAAGACCGGTGAGTCTGCCTGTCCCCCACCCAGCCTGGAGGCGAGGACTGCCACCCCCAGCCCAGCCCCCCAGTGTGGCACTGGGACATCCACCTCCAGCAGCAGCAGCAGGATTGGAGCCCCAGAGGGAAGCAGCTGCCCCCTGGGTGTGTCCAACACTGGAAGGTCCTCCCACGCTGGGCAGCCTGAGAGTGTGTCCTCATCCACTGTCTCTGGCCAGAGCCAGAAAAAGCAAGGGGTGGCTGGGAGAATCTGGAACTTTATTTTGAAACATCTTTGTTGCAAGCTGCCCAGCATGAGGCGTCATAATAAAGTGAGCCCATGTGAACCCCATGGATGACCGAGGCAGGAAGGTCAGGCCGCCGCGCTCCCTGGGGCCCGGTGCAGGGGAAGAGGAGTGTGTTCTCTGCACGGCCTTCAGCAGCATCGTATCCAAGACCCTGGCCAGCTCAGAGGATGGTCCGGAGCAGCCCGGGCGACCGAAAGCGAGGCCACCGTGGCTGCAGGTCTGCCCCTCAACCCCCACCTGGGTGAAACTTGAGAGACTGGACTGTCATTCCTGGGGCACGTCTCCCCTCCCCTACTCTTCTGTCTTCCGTGTTGGTGGGGGAGGGGGATAGTTCTTGTTCCAAGAACTCCTTGGTTCTTCCAACTCTAGTTAATAAACTTGACGCTCCAGAGAGATGCATCACACTCTGCTTCGCGTCGTCCCTGCACAGAATTGGGGCTGTGCATTTTCCAGTGAGACAAGCGTGCAGCCATGGAGCGCTTGGAGGTAGTCAGAACGACTAAAGGGAAAAATGACCTAAGAGAATTAGCACAGTGACTCCCAACAGCAACAACTGCTGCCCTGCAGGGCAGAAATGCGGAAAGTGTGTATTCCCTTCCTGCACTACCATTCCCGAACATTTTCAGAAGGGCCGAGGGGAACTTTTGGTCCCTGCGGCCTGTGTTAATTACAACAGAGAGGCCCATTAATACACAAATTTATACACAAATCCATGTATACATGTATAGCCACTTAAGTTTTTAAACTCTTCATTGAAGTTATATAACTCATTGATTTTCACAAACTAAAAATAAGTAACTTGCACCCAGATCATGAAAGAAAATATTACCATGGTACCAGTGCCCCAGAAGTCCCCCTTTGCTCCTTTCTAGACAATAGCCACCCCACATATCCTGTCTTAAAATTGCAGAGAGCAGTTTCTGTAATGCTTATATTGTTAAAAATTGTACCGTACTATCTATCCTGTCTTATATCTGTGTTTATGAGATTTCATTTTTGTGATTTATCTGAATTTGTTCCAGTACTATGTAGGATTTCACCGTGTATGAAAATACAGTGAACTTTATTGGAAAGCAGTTTGGGAGCATATATAAAAGCTGAAGATATACATATTCTGTAACTGTGAAATCCCACTACTAATTATATATTGACCAGAAATGTACACATGTGTTCAACATGTATAGTTTGAAATTGGACATTGAAAAATAGCTCTTAGAATTTTGAGTAACCACATTCAAATTCATGATTATGATCTGTTTGTAATATCTCCTTTTGCCTAGATGTATTTATTTAAAAATTTTAAATTTTATTTGAACTTAAAAAAAAACCTAGTTTACCTATTTTTCTCATCCCTCCCCCCCCCCGCCCCACCTCTTAAAACCACCCATTTGTTCTCTGTATCTATGTTGATAGAAGGGCGCTCTTTCTATTGAAATATTAGAAATGTAGGAGAAAATTAGTGGTTTTATAGATTCGCTAAAGGGAAGGTGAAGGAATGACCTCCTGATGACTTCCTTGTATCAAAAAAAAAAAAAAAAAAAAGTAAGGGCAACTTCATCAGTTGAAAATAAGGCAGAGAGATGATAGACTGGAGGTTTAGGGCTGAGGAAAAGATATGAGATAGTCATCATGGGTAGTTAATGAATGACTTCTTTAGGGAAATACAGGCTAGAAATGCCCAGTGATGTTACTCATTTGAGGCTGAAGAGCATGAATCTGTAGGAACATAACTTCATCCAGTTGTGAGAGATCTCAAGCAACACCAGGCTGCTTAGAAGTAAATGTGGGGTGTTAAATGGTTGGGTTCATCTAGATGTGCAATTATTCCACATGATGGGGATGAAGATTCATGATGGGAAACAGGGACCAGGAAATGAAAGTGTTTTATAACTCATTTATGTAAAAAATATATTAGGGAAAATCATATCATATACAATGAATGTCTTGATTATAAAACTGTGGGGATGTTGAACTGAAGGTGAGTTCTAGCATTATGAAGCTTTGTAGCGCTCTTCTGGATACACTCAGGAAAAGCAGGATGTTGCCACTTGTGGAAACTGCCTTGTTGTGAATCCATTCTGCTGTATTTCTAGCCACAATGAACCCATTTGCGGTGATACCAAGGACGCATTCAGTGCCTATAATTATTCACATCAAAATGATGCGAGATGGTGACAATTGATTTTCTGGGGGATTGCAGGTTTCGGTCATCCTGAGTTGTTGCTTCTCTTTGGTGTCTGAGGAAAATGTCTCCCCAGCGTGTGATGGGCAGACTTGTGATAGCTCCCACTATTCATGTCACCAGAAGCAGCAGTTGATGCATCATTTCCCAAGCTACTCCATTTGTTTATTTTAGAACTCTTAGTTGTAAGTCTGGAGATGCAAATGACGGAAGGAGTTGTTTTCTAATCCTCTCCCGTGTCCTTTCGGATGCCCCGGGGTGTGAGTTCAATCGTGGGGCCCAGGGAGGAACTTGAGTAGACGCTCCTTTATGAATCACTGACATGGTGTTGAGAGCTGTGTTCTTGAGTAGCTCTAGTTAAGTCAACCATCCGTTCACTAAGTCACCGGATAACTGCGTGTCACTTGTGACCGCAGGGAACTGATTGAAAGTAATAATAACTTCAAATATTTATAGCTATGAGCTAGGCCCTGTCCAGACACTTTATACATATCATGAAATTTAAGCCTTACAACAACCCTCTGCAGAATGTACTTTTATTATCTCCATTTTCCAGGGGAGGAAACTGAGGCTAAATAACTTGTCCAAAGTCAAAGAGGGAGAGGGAGACGGAGAAGGAGAGAGAGAGAGTTGGGATTCAAACCCGAGTCACATGGTCCCAGAGTCCTTGTTCTTACCCACTATGTTATACTACCTACCCCTGTGGATCCTTTTGTGTGCACCAAAGACTGAAGGCAGGGTTGGCTTAACTGTAACTTTTTATCCTGTTGGTCTTTTGTGATGCCCTCAGGGCTTAAGGGAAGAATAATTGAGTTGGAAAAAAACCCACCTGTGAGATTTCTTTTTTCACTCCTCACACAGAACACTTTACTTTGGACACTTCTGGTCACTAAACACGTGTGGTTTTTTTTTCCCCCACAGCAAACAATTCTGCAACGCTGTCTCGGTGCCCTACCATTTAACTCAATTCTGACACTATCTACCTGGAGATGACATCAGATCCACAGGTTTAGGGCTCAGTCCCACCAGACTGCCCTCCATTTCAGATGCCAATCCCAAGTCTAGGTTGTCACCTGGACTTATTGGTTATAAGTTAGAGTTATGACCCTCTTTTTGGTTTCAGTTAATTTGCTGGAGTGGCTCACGGAGCTCAGGAAAACAGCTTATTTACATTTACCGATTTATTATAAAAGGTTATGATCGTAGATGAACACCCAGACGGAAGAGATGCATAGAGCAAGGTGGTGGGAAGGGGCATGGAGCTTCCACGCCCCCTTTGGGGTACCACACCCCGAGCACCTCATGTGTTCACCAGTCTGAAAGCTCTTTGAACCCAGTCCTTTTGGGGTTTAATGGAGCCTTTGTTACATAGGTGCCGTTGATTAAATCATTGGCCATTGGTTATTGTTTCAACCTCCAGCCTCTCCCCCTTTCGTGGAAACCTGGGGGTGGGACTGAAAGTTCCAACCTTGTATTCGCCCTCGGTTTTCCTGGCAATCAGTCCGCACCCTTAGGTGGGTTCCAAAAGTCACCTTGTTAACATAACAAAGGCATTTTTGTTGATCTCCTCACTGAGGAAATTCCAAGGGTTGTAGGAGCTCTGTGCGAGGTGGGGGGGGGGGGAAAGGGGACAAAGACCAAATGTATTTCTTATGATAAATCACAATAGCACAATAGTAAAGCAAGAAGACACTGATTTTCTGAGACAAACCTCTTGTACAAAATAAATTGAGAGATAATAAATCTCTATATAAAAATGATTGTACACACACACACTTATATGCCCACAAACACATATTTACCTTTCATTTTAAAGAAATCACTAGGAAAATAAGGGTTGAAGGAAAAGTTCCTTGCTCCTTTACAAGGTAGGCAAATCAACATAGGGTAAAAATCATACCCCAAGTCACCTAATCTATTTTGGAAGAGTAAAACCAAAAGAGATGAAGAATCAGTTTTATCTTGGGGAAGTTGTTTCTGATTTTAAAATGTAAGCACGATACACATGATGATAAAATGGACTTCTCAACTCAGAATAAATGAACTTTTGTGAGAGTACATAACGCTAAAGTAATGATAATGAAGTAATTCAAATAAAGGGAAGGTTGGTGTGTGAGATGTCTCCAAAATTTTTCATGATATTTGGTTTTCCCTTTACTTAGGACTTCTTTTAAACAAGGCGAAAACTTAAGGTTTTCTGGCCTGTTTTGGACAAGTTGTTATGAATTTTAGCATCTCATCTTTAAATCTCTATTCTTGAACTCCAAATGTTTCCCTCGATTACAGTGTACAGTAATAAACAACTGCTACTCTCTGCTTGTTCCCACCCACTTGTACAAGTAAGTCTGTAGTATTTCAGGACCTCTGATTTGGTTTTCAAGAGGCTTTTTCTTGTCACTGGCTCTCCTCCATTTCTGCTGACCCAGGCTTCCAAGAGTGTGAGGGATAATGGGATACACTCTCCGAAGAGTTTGATGCCTCTCTTTTTATTTGTTTTGCTCATCACTGTATTAAAAACATAAAATTCTAACTGAGTAAATTTGGAGATCGAATTGGCTTTATTCAGTGATTTATGAATCGGGCAGCATCCCATTGAGCAAGTAGAAAGGGGCTCTGCGGAGCTGTAAAAAATGCAAGAACTTTACAGGCAGGAGGGGGCAGAAAAGGGAAGTTTCTAGCTAAGAGTGGATTGTTTCAGGCAGGGTCACCTTCCTCTTGGGGGAAGGTGGGTGGGGGGGGTCACCCCTCTAGTGCTGACCAGGTGATTCCAGATCTATTGGTGAAAGGTCCCATTCCTGAGAGAGGCTGAAACTGCAATTAGGTTAGCTGTTAAGTCTTGGTTTGCTGAC